>NC_051286.1:24042704-24342704 GCF_015220745.1 Sebastes umbrosus | reverse complement strand
CAGGTCATGTACGGGCACAGTTTGGGAAACACTGCAGGCGACCAACAAGCAATTGTTTAACTATATTAGACTACAATAGTTAGCCATTGCAGCCAGATTACTGTCATCTATTTACACATAATCAATTATTTCTTGGTTGTGTTTAGAAAGTAACCAACAAGTCGCAAAAATCTCAGGAGATTCGCTGCCCGACGACCTATCCTGACTGTAACCATTGGAGGTCAATACCTAACCTTAACCATTGGAGGTCAATACCTAACCTTAAGTATTTGAGGTCAATACCTAACCTTAAGTATTTGAGGTCAATACCTAACCTTAACCACTGGAGGTCAATACCTAACCTTAACCATTGGAGGTCAATACCTAACCTTAACCACTGGAGGTCAATACCTAACCTTAACCATTGGAGGTCAATACCTAACCTTAAGTCTTTGAGGTCAATACCTAACCTTAACTATTTGAGGTCAATACCTAACCTTAAATATTTGAGGTCAATACCTAACCTTAACCACTGGAGGTCAATACCTAACCTTAACTATTTGAGGTCAATACCTAACCTTAACTATTTGAGGTCAATACCTAACCTTAACCACTGGAGGTCAATACCTAACCTTAACCACTGGAGGTCAATACCTAACCTTAACCATTGGAGGTCAATACCTAACCTTAAGTCTTTGAGGTCAATACCTAACCTTAACTATTTGAGGTCAATACCTAACCTTAAATATTTGAGGTCAATACCTAACCTTAACCACTGGAGGTCAATACCTAACCTTAACCATTGGAGGTCAATACCTAACCTTAACTATTTGAGGTCAATACCTAACCTTAACTATTTGAGGTCAATACCTAACCTTAACTATTTGAGGTCAATACCTAACCTTAACTATTTGAGGTCAATACCTAACCTTAACTATTTGAGGTCAATACCTAACCTTAAGTCTTTGAGGTCAATACCTAACCTCAACCACTGGAGGTCAATACCTAACCTTAACCATTGGAGGTCAATGCCTAACCTCAACCATTGGAGGTCAATGCCTAACCTCAACCATTGGAGGTCAATACCTAACCTTAACCACTGGAGGTCAATACCAAACCTTAACCATTGGAGGTCAATACCTAACAATCATCTGTGAAAACAGGTGAAATTAAAAGTTTTGGTGGGTGATTTTTTTTTTTCAGGCTAATTTTTTCTAAGTGTTTGTTATTGTAATACTAATTTCTGCCACAAGAGGCTTACGTGCACCACTACTGCATGTTCTAAATAGGACTAAAAGCATTCATGTTTTCTTCCAGGTGAGTTTTAATTTATAAAACCTAACACACAATATGTGTTCCTGAATATTACAACAAATACAGAGAAAATGATCCCGATAAAATAAATAAATAAATAAATAAATAAATAAAGGAACTTAGTAAGATTATCCTGGGAAAACTTTTTTTCCCACCTGTTCTTAAGTCATTAACACATTAGCTGCTAGCAGACTCACATCCTGCTGTCAACTTCTCATAATTCATTTGAGCCTTTTCCCACAACAGTGCTTGTGTAACAGAAGGGTACTGCAGAAATTCTGCTAACAAATCTTTATTGTGCAAATAAAGTCAATAAAAACACTTTTCACAGCAATTTGACTCACAGACTTTGGTTCTGCAAAGTCTCTGTATTGAAATGTAAAAGTATACAGATGCATCAATACAATGATTTCACATAACAAGAAAAAGACAACATGTAAGAGCCAAGTCAAACATTTAGACATTTTTACTTAAATCCCTATTTCAAGTAGTAGTTGATGAGCTGTAATACTCACTGTACACCAGCAAGATTCAGCATTTATGTTTTAACGTCCTTCGCGATAAGCTAGCATGACATGTTTGGTACCAGTGGATTCCTTAAGTTTAAAACTGAGCCCGCTACAACCTAAAAATCCTAAATTGCGTTAATGCGTTAAAGTAATAAGTGGCGTTAAAACCAACACGTTATATCGGTTAACTTTGACAGCCCTAGATAATAATAATGATTATAATGGTTCCTGATAATACTGGTACCGGGACAGTTAGTTTAATGAGCTTTCACTGGCTGAAGATTCATTTGATATGCAGCTCAGCACTGTGTGTCAAGTTGTTCTAGTCATAAATCAGAAATAAACATGAATTCATTAATGAATTAAATAATTAAAATAAATTGTAAAAGTGTATACAGGCTTAGAACATTATAATAGAAGTATATGATGTCCATCCCCATACTCTATTATGTCTCATTAGTTGTTGCAGCAATTTTTGGGTTGATACCATTTGTTACACAGATTTGGTGCTAAATTTAACCATTTTTTTACCACTCGAGAATTAATAAAAATGATCAATAATCCCTCCAAAATACCACATTAAGACACCAAGACCTTGAGGAACACCGTAGAAAAAGCCATGCTGTGATTTGGTATCAAAGACATTTAGAGAGATTTCTGCTAGAATTGCATTTTTCAGTGATTACATGGTGAGCACTTCTGTTGTGTAAACTGCTCAGAAACCCCCGTATTGTCAATCTAGCTAGGAAAGCCATCCATCCTCTGAATGCTCTAGGTCTCTAGTTTGTGTTTGTAAAGTTTCATGAGGCTGTGAGTATCCTAGAGGTCACCACAGGTCATTTTATACAGAGAGGTCAAGTTTCAAAAAATGGTCTCACTGCAATGAAATGTCTCATATGGGGACTAACATCATCACACATGAATACAGTTGGGCTCATTGGATCCACAAGAGTCTCAGCTTTACAGTGATAATCATTCAAATAACTGCATTGTTTTTGCCCCAAACTGCATGTGATTATCATAAAGTGGGCATGTCTGTAAAGGGGAGACTCGTGGGTACCCATAGAACCCATTTTCATTCACATATCTGGAGGTCAGAGGTCAAGGGACTCTTTTGAAAATGGCCATGGCAGTTTTTTCTCGCCAAATTTTACATAACTTTGGAGTGTTATTCAGCCTCCTTCTCGACATGGTTGGTACCAATGGATTCTTTAGGTTTTCTAGTTTCATATGATATCCATACCATCACTCTATAAAAAACCTGCTACAGCCTCGGATAAACAGTAAAGTTGATCGGGTCTCAGAGACAAGCATCCCAACAGAGAAGTGTTTTATTTGGGAGTGTATCACCTCATAGTAAGCCGACAGTTGTGGAGGAGTGTGTTGGCATAAGAGACAAGGAGCACCTTGCCGCCCACAGAAGGATGTACGCTACATGTAGCACGTTGCACCAACTTCCAGAACACAAACAAGATGAGAAAAGAAACAGTTCCCAAACAATGTTCATCAATGTGCTGCTATAACAGCTTCCACTCTTCTAGTTTCAGTCTGTCCACCAGTTGTTGAACCTGCTGAAGGGATTTGCTCCCACAAGAGCATCAGTGAGGTCCAAACTGTTGTCTTTTAGAATCTTCAAGCTTATCGTTTTGGTTTTCACCCATAATTCCTCTCACCAATATCATTTCCAGCAACAGCAGGCTGCGGATTTTCAGCAAAATCTTTATAGAGTGTATCATCACTTCGCCAATGTTGTGCTTCCAGCTTGCTCTGCTGCCCCCCAAGTGACCACAAATAATGAATGAATGCAGCTTTAAGGCCTGAAACATTCTCTGGTAAATCACACTCATTTCAGTCATTTCAAGTGTTGTGTACGAAAATGTGTTTCCTGGACTTCTTGCGTGAGTTACTGCAGCAAATAGGTGCTATGTAAGCGGATGAAGCTGCCTCCTTTATTTAACATTTTCATTAGGTTTTGCACATACACCACGGCACCAGTTTAACCAGATTCACCAGTTTCTAGCTATAATGGCTCCTTGAGGACTGAGACTGTCATTTGTATTGTCATACCTACTAGCGTATGGAGTACATTTCATTCTTAACATTACATAAAGTGAGTTATTTTAATTCCACTGACAAAATAAAATAAGATAATGATATTTAACACACTGGAATAAATGCATAGATGTCGTATAAAAACAAACTTGTACAAAAGAGAAGTGAAAAAGGGTAAAAATACTTACACACAAACTGATGGATAACTGTTCAGAATCTGGATATCTGGCAAAGAAGACCTATAAAAACAAAGTCTAATCTGGACTTCAACTGGAAGCACAGACGTTTGCCTTTTTGGAAAAGTCCTGAAAAATACTGACTGCCTCATGAGATGTGAGGTTAAACCGAAGCTGCTGCTGTACATCAGTCCATCCTGATGCCGCAGCCGACGTCCGTTTTCCACGGAGGGGTCTCAAAGACGACTGGCTTCACACCGCCATACTCCTCGCTGAAAGAGAAAAGATGGAAACTCAACTTGTTAAAGAGTGTTTTTTGTTGCTGAGTTAATGACAAATCTCCCTTTAAGATACATTTTGAACAGATAAAAAATGTGTGATTGATTTGTGATTAAATAATTTAATTAATTGACAGCCCCAATAATTTAAAAACTATTAGAGACTATTCTTGCAGTGATTACCTTGAACTCTCATCACCCACTCAGCTAGCTACCATGAGCAAAAACATTCAGAGTTTCTTCAGAGAAAATAGGCGAGATAAAAAGCAAAATGTGTCGTGTTCTAATATCCAAACATTTGACCATTATTTTGGTTGATATACAACTTCCTACCAAAAAACAATTGTTTCATAGTGTAGTAGCTAAACTCCACAAACAATCTCTATTCATCTCTATTGTTTTAGGGGCAGAGACAGATATCTCAGAGACAGATACCTCAAAACCTGGACAAATACATCTATCTGTGTTGTTGTTGGTGGTGGTGTCACACCTGAGGTCGGGTCCCTCTATGTCTTCGATGGTGTCAGGCAGGGGCTTGTTGGCGGTCTCAGGTAGCAGCAGGGTGAGGCCAGAGCCCAGCAGAGGGCACAAGCCACAGAGAACCATGGGAGCCTGGGGACTGATGTTCCTCAGAAGGTACAGCATGGGAGCCAGGACCCCTCCAGTCCGGGCGCACATGGAGCTGATACCGATCCCATTCTGTCTGTGAGGGACGGACAAAGAGAGTCAGAACCTAAAAGGCAAAGAAATCTTTGACCTGTGTTGATCTCGGTCTGATAGAACGTGTGTAGAACATTTGTTAACATGGACACATTATAATATGCACTAGGGCTGTTACGCATTAACGTAAATTCATTTTAATGCCACTAATTTCTTTAATGCATTGATGCAACTTGGGATTTTGGGGTTTTAAAGCTAGAATGAAGATACTGGCATTATATTAAACTACAAACATAAGGAATCCATTGGTACCAACCATGTAAAAGTAGCTTGTCACCAAGGAGGCTAAATAACGCTCCAAACTTATGCTCAATTTTGGCAAGGAAAAACTGGCATGGCCATTTTCAAAGGGGTCCCTTGACCTCTGACCAAAAGATATGTGAATGAAAATGGGTTCTATGGGTACCCACGAGTCTCCCCTTTACAGACATGCCCACTTTATGATAATCACATGCAGTTTGGGGCAAGTCATAGTCAAGTCAGCACACTGACACACTGACAGCTGTTGTTGCCTGTTGGGCTGCAGTTTGCCATGTTATGATTTGAGCATATTTCTTTATGCTAAATGCAGTACCTGTGAGGGTTTCTGGACAATATCTGTCATTGTTTTGTGTTGTTAATTGATTTCCAATAATAAATATATACATACATTTAAATAAAGAAGCATATTTGCCCTCTCCCATGTTGATAAGAGTATTAAATACTTGATAAATCTCCCTTTAAGGTACATTTTGAACAGATCAAAAATGTGTGATTAATTTGCGGATTAATCGCAACTAAATATTTTAATCGACCGACAGCCCTAATATGCACATAAACACTGGTCGATGTACAGAAAATTTATCAGCAACTATTTTGATAATCAATTCATTGCTTATGCAATCCTTCAATCTAAACTGACCTAACATGACCTACTTCTAGCTTCTCAATCATGAAGATGTGCTGCTTTTCTTTGTCTAATGTGATAGCAAATTGAATATCTTTGTTTCAAAGTCATACCTAACCATAGAAGAGGTGGCGATAGACTTAGAAAACGAGAAACATTTTGGATCTTCACTTTAAAGGCTACTGAGCCTCCAGGACTGAATGATTAAGTAGACTTGTTGCCATTCCTGTAATATCCTCTGACTTGCTAAACATCATGTCCAGTGACTTGAGTTGTTTAATCATGTTTCCAGTGTTTTTGTAAAGATCTATAATGGACCCTTAACACCTCCCACATGGTGAAGAAAGCTCAACCAGGGGCCCAGTCCCTCCCAAAGTCCACACTCTGACTCACAGACTTTGAGGCGCATTCCCGCAAAGTCTGTGAGGGTTTAGTGCTGTCAAATCAGTCCCACTGTCAAATCCTCAAGCCTCTCTCGCTGACATTGTGAGTCCCTTTATGAAAACTTTCCGTAAGTCCTTATTTCTGCAGACTCTGCCTGAGGGAATTACCCACAATAATTAACGTTGTGACGTTAAACACAGGGCTACCACGGTTACCAGGGGAAGCCTGGAGGTATAAAAAAAAAAAAAGGTAAACAATGAGGCCGGCACATCGGCGTTCAGCCAGGAGTATTTCAATTTACACAGAAACATTAACATTTTAATGATTTAAGGATTTAATTTTGCTTAATGAAGTTAGATTTTTTTTGACAGTTACCTCTAGTCTCGTAAGGCAAGAGCCTGGAAGACGTTCAAATAGGCAGTAAAAAACGTAAACTATAAAAACCCACAATTGGCATCGTCAAGGTAACATGATATGTCGCAGCAAAGTGCTGTCCTATTGTCATATTTATACCATTACAAGCCCTCGCAGCCTCTCACACTATTTACCAGGTGACGTCAGTCAAGTACCTGAAGGTTCAGGGTTTAAGGGCTTAGGGGGGGACACTGGGTTTGGGCCAGGCTAAACTTCCCTCTCAGCTCCTAATAAACTTTTACAGAAGCACCATAGAAAGTATCGTCTGCTACTGTGCCAGTGTGTGGTATGCCAGCTGCACTGCTGAGAGCCAGAAAGACTTTGTCCGGGTGGTAAAAACTGCACAGAGGATTGTGGGAACTGCGCTTCCAAAACTTGAACAGTGTATGCTAGTCGTCTAAGTAACAAGGCTATAGCAGAATCAGTCATCAGCATCTTTTATTAGGTGTTTTTATCCTTCTTGTTTTTATGTTATTGTCTTGTTATCTCGTTCTATTGCTGCTGTTCACTGAAAGTCACTAAATGTCATTTCGTTGTATGCCTACAATGACAATAAAAGTATCTTGATCTTTTTACATATTAACATTTTTACAACCACTTATCTGAGCATTACACAATACTCCTCGACCTGACAAACTGGGACTAGGGCTGTCAAACAATTAAAATGTATAGTTGTGATTAATCGTAAATGAATCATACATTTTTTATCTGTTCAAAATGTACCTTATAGGGAGATTTTTCAAGTATTTAATACGCTTATCAACATGGGAGTGGGCAAATATGCTTCTATATTTAAATGTGTGTATATATTCATTATTGGAAATCAATTAACAACACAAAACAATGACAGATATTGTCCAGAAACCCTCACAGGTACTGCATTTAGCATAAACAAATATGCTCAAATCATAACATTGCAAACTGCAGCCCAACAGGCAACAACAGCTGTCAGTGTGTCAGTGTGCTGACTTGACTATGACTTGCCCCCAAACTGCATGTGATTATCATAAATAGGGCGTGTCTGTAAAGGGGAGACTCGTGGGTACCCATAGAACCCATTTACATTCACATATCTTGAGGTCAGAGGTCAAGGGATCCCTTTGAAAATGGTCATCCCAGTTTTTCCTCACCAAAATGTAGCGCAAGTTTGGAGCGTTATTTAGCCTCATTCGCGACAAGCTTCCATGACATGGTTGGTACCAACGGATTCCTTAGGCTACAACCTAAAAATCACAAGCTGTGTTAAAGAAATTAGTGGCGTTAAAATGAATTTGCGTTAACTCTGACAGCCCTTAGCTAATACATATCACAAATATGGACATCAGCTGTACTATAAAGCATTCTGGCTGGCATTGGACTGTATGTACACTGTGTTATCTTGCGCTCTGAGGGAGTCAAACTCTTTAACACTGCACATTTAACAGCAGCTGCTCAGTTATGCAGACAGTCTCCTTCTGCCTGAGTCTGCTGAGGACACAGATACGTGTGAATAACAATAACTAAGATAGAGACTTGGAGTGCTCCGTGATAAATGGACAGCATTGTAAAATCAAGACAAGCTACCAAAACGTTATCTATGTTCCATAAAGTCCTTTGCACACCAGACAATAAGTATAGACGGCTGATTGCTTTGAGTCAAATGGCTTTTATGGCATCAAGCCTCGATTACTATATAGCTGGCTTCATTTCAGCATGTACCACAGGGTGATAAACCACTGAACGTCGTACAGCATGTCCTACGCCATACAGGGACATCCAGGACAGGATCAGGACGCTCAGGAAGCTTCTTGGGAAGCTTTTTTAGTCAGGAACACACAGGAGAGTTTGGGAGGGAAACACTCACCTGATGACAGTGGGGAACACTTCAGCTGAGTAGACGTAAATAATGGAAAGAGAGGCTGTGATCCCGAATTTCCCAATCATGGCCAGCACGGTTTTAATGGCGGACAGTTCTAGAGGAGAGGGCAAAGAAAAGTGAGGGGGAAGCTTCTGACACAGACTGGAAACATGGAGAAAATATAGAACATGAAAACCAGCATATTTCCCATCTGCCAACTACATTTTTAGAATAGATTAGAGTCACCAGCCACAGCAAAAATGTACCACCTTTATTGGCTGGTGTTAAAACAGCAGTAGGCAGGTTGGAGTAAATATGATTAAAAAAAGTTATTTTTATAGAACGGTCACTATTCAGTAGTACATGAGACAGGTAATCTGAAAAAGAAAAATCATGTTCCTCCGGTGCTCCTAATGGCATCTGCAAGATTTCACAGACCGGAAGAAAACAACCAATCAGAGCTGATCTGAAGCCTTGCCGTCTCTGAGCAGCTGTCAATCACTCGCAAACTCCGATCAAACGGTCAAACTAGGCAGCGCTGATCAAATATGAATCAATATTCTGTTACTGTAATGCCTATTTCTCTCCTCAAATGTTTTCTGAAACATCTTGTAGTGTACTGTTTAGCTGTAAAATAGCCTTCAGCTATCAAGCTCACTCTTCTGTGGAACCAGCTCCCAGTTTCAGTCCAAGATGCAGACACCCTCTCCACATTTTAGACTTAAAACTTTCCTCTTTGATAACGCTTATAGTTAGGGCTGGTCAAAGGCTGGCTCAGGCTGCCTTGGACCAGCCCCTAGTTATGCTGCTATAGGCCTAGACTACCGGGGGACTTCCTATGAAACACTGAGCTCCTCTCTTCTTCTCCTTCTGTATATATTCATATCCCATTCATGCATGTTACTAACTTGATTTCTTCCCCGGAGTCTTTGTGCTTTCTCTTCTCGCAAGTATCCATGGATCGGGGTTACACCTGGATTGTGGTTGCGTCTGCTGCCTGCTTGAGACCCACTACTCCTATCATCATTATCAGCCTTTTTATTATTAGTAGTAGTTATATTTCTATTATTATTACTGATATTTCTATTATCACTATCATATCCACTGGTATTGATTATTGTTTAATCTTATTTGTATTACTACTTATAGCTGTTGTTTATTATTGTGGTTGTTGTGCAGCCTGAAATCAGAGCCATGAGGAGGTGCAGAAGATTAGTTTTCACTTGAATTACAATATGCTGAAAGGTTATTATGGAATTTTTGCCCATTGATGCCAAAAAATATTCTGCCTACTGCCTCTTTAATTTTCCTGTTTGGACAATCTGAGAGGAGGTCTACAGGATGCAGCTGAGCTGTACATGAGCATGCATGTCCATACCATTGGGGATGAAGATGGTCAGCAGGCAGGCCGTGCCGCCCACAGTCAGAAAGGCTAGCTGGGAGATCTTGCGGGAGCGGTTGAGGGTGAACAGGGTGATGGTGCGTGCAGGCATCTCTACCAGGCCAAAGATCATCTGGGTCAAATAGATGTTCATTCCAAAGTCAGAAATGTTGAGAGACAGGCCGTAGTACACGAGCACGTTGGCGAACCTGAGACAGGTAGGAAGAAGTAGAAATATAGCATCATTTTGGAGGACAGTTTAATGCCCTTCATATAGATGTGTAACCTCGTTCTTCATCATATAACCAAAGCACTGTCCCTGTATTCAGCAGACAGGTGAGACTAGATCTCAACACCTGGTGGTCACCCTGCTGGGCGTTGATGTTGCAATAGAACCAACAATTGACTTTCACTTCTTAGAAATACACGTTCTCCGGCTGGAGGGGATGTTCCCGATGCGTACTATCTGGTTTCTCTGTGAGAGAGTCCAGAATACAGTTACAAAGGGAGGTGTTCAGGCCCAGGGGACCCAACTTCCACAGCAGCTCTTGGGGGATGATTGTGCAGACTTCCTGGTGGGCGTGTCGTTCATGGCTTTGAACAGTACATGTTCATAGGTGGCAGCTTCCTTGAACATTTGTCCCCACAGGTGGAAATTCTTTTCCACAGCACTGCACTTGTCAGACACCAACACACACACACAACAACAGAAAAAGACAGAAGGCAGTACACACTCAGGCCTATTCAGCGACGCCTGTTGTTTAAGGCGGCTATGACTGTCGGTATCAAGCTTTTCCCAAAGCGAGCCCCATTGCTCCTCAGTGTTCTGTACCGGTGCCCGGAGCCGGGCATTATGGTAAAGTGGTGATTGAGTGGGTGTGTGATGTCCTGTGCTATTGAGATTGCAATGCGTACGATGCATTTGTTGTTTAGTTCTGTGAGGTTGGGTGTGGGGAGACCAATTATCCAGGCAGCATTGTTGGTTATGCGTGTGCGTTTTGGCCGGTTAGTGACGGCTAACATGTTAAAAAGCCGGTAGAACAGTAGAGTAGGATGGGCTGGATGATGCTCTGGTACAGCAGTAGGAGGAGATGGGGGGGGCAACATAAAGTCCTTTAAGTTTACGGATGACTGATAGTCTTTGGTGGCTCCTTTTTTTAATGTCATTGGTGTGTTGGTCAAACCTGAGTTTATTGTCCAGAGTCACTCCGAGGTATTTAACACTGTCAACTACTTCAACTGTTTGGGCACGGATGATAACGGGGTGCTGAGGATCGATTAGTATTTCCTTTGTTTTGCTGACGTTGAGGTGAAGATGGTTGTCCCCACACCACTGAGGTCTTGTAGGGCTGAGGTAGCTTCCAGCCGGCCACTCTGGTCTGCTTCAAAACCAGTTTAACCCGTTTAACAACTGGTCTGTAAAGAGGAGTTAGTATCACAGAGACATGGTAAGAGTAGCCTGAGGTGGGGGCGGGGGATGGCCTTGTAGGAGTGTCAGATGTTTGTTTAAGCCAGGTCAGGGATGTCCACTCCTCTGGTTACAAAGTTTACATGCTGATACAAATTCAGCAAGACAGTTTGGAGATCTGCGTGGTTATTAAACCTGTCTGCTTTGATAAATGAACCTCTTTAATATTTAATAATTTATATTATTCAACAGCTAGTCTGGTTATTAGTTTGCTGTTCTGTTTTTCTCAGGTTTTGTAAAAAAGTGTTTGTTTTTTTGTGGAAGAAAGAAAAAGTTTTACTCCCAACCTAAAGTTAACTGCAAACACTAAAACACATACAGGGTTTATAAAAAAAAAAAAAACTCACACTGAACTGTTATGATCATATTTGCAATTTACCACTGAAGCAAGTTTTACCGTTGCCATGGCAAATAACATTTGTTTTAATGTAGACTAGAGCTTGAAGAAGGAATAAAGACACTTTTAACAGGGAAGCCTGCACATGCACAAACTCACACAGGCAGTGCTTGAAGTAGAAACAAAATAAGTGCCGGTACTCCTCTTATTCACATGTTAGTGTGTGTGTGTGAGAGTGTGTGTGTGTGTGTGTGTGTGTGTGTGTGTGTGTGTGTGTGTGTGTGTGTGTGTGTGCGTGTGTGTCGGCCCCTATCAGCAATCTCTTGCAACTTATTCCTATTTATTAATTATTTCTTACTGTGTCAGTCATATTCAGTTGTGGTCTATTGCTATTATTATACTTGGGTTATGCATCTTCTATAGTAGGCCGTATAATACTCCAATTATATTCCATTATACACTAAAGAAAAACCTTATTAATATTATATTCCATTTCTGCCAATAGATCCCTCTAATTGTTACACACTGGTCCGTTAAAGCTGAAGTAGGCAAGATTGGAGCAAATATAATTAAAAAAAGTATTTTTTTTATAAAACTGTCGCTATATCCTGACAGTAGAACATGAAACAGGTCATCTGACAAAAATCATGTGTCTCTGTGTCCTCTGGTGCTCCTAACGGCATCTGCAAGATTTCACAGACCGTAAGGTCTCACTGCTCACCTCAGGTGACAAGACAGGCAGACGCAAGCGCTTGTCTGCCTCGCGGCATGGAAACGGCTTCTGTGATCTACTGTGTTCTGTCTTATGCTCCAGGGATGACATATTTTTGTAGGCCAACCAGGAAGTTAGCATTGCCCTGGTTCCCTCGACAAAAAGCCAATGGGATTGTTCCATTGGGTTTTGGATTACTGCAGAAAATAAACTCTGTGGTAAACAGACGTTTATAATACTTACACATTTTGTTCAGCAAGATAATCTTCACAAATTAACACAACTTTTATGATTTTTTAAGTATGAATGCAATCGCCAGAAGTAAAATGCTAACGTTAGGCTTAAACAAACTATGCCACGGTCGCATGAGCGCGAGTATACACAACAAGGCTGTAAAGGAGGACGAGTCGGCGTGATGACGTTTAGTAGTCTCATTTAGCCACTTGTTAGTGTGATGGAATTTTCTATTAATTCCTCTCTTCTTGGTCGGGAGGTCAGAGTGTTTGTCAGAGTGTCCCTCTGTTGACATTATTGGGTTGGAGTCCTGTCTAGAGGAGCCACCGTTATCTGCACAGCTGTGTCTGTAGTGGCGACCGTAGAGCCAGTCGCTGGGGCAACCAGGGTCAGAGATGCCAGAGGAACGGAGTAAGTCAAAACATGATAAGGGTAAGACACTGAGCACCAGGGAGGAAGGGCAGAGTTGTGAGGCCTTCACGCAGAGAGCACCTCAATGTGGAGACCTGACAATTGTTCCTTGATCAAGCTTCAATAAACCTTCTGTGTAAGACATCATCAGCTCGAGGGCCTTTTCCTTCCTATAAGTTAACTCGTGTATCAAATATTCCATCACAGTTAGCAACCGCCTTCTTTAAGACACATATAGGCTTCAAAAAGTGGAATATTTATTGATGAATTTTATGTCATATAACAAAACATTAAAATCTTTTCAGCTTGTGTTAACCACAGACCTTATTTCAGGCATCTAACTAAAAACCCATTGACTTCCAGACGAGGGAACAGGAAGTGCTGGAATGCTAACTAATTTCTGGGTTTTAGGACTCATTCCTGTAACAATCTCTAGGCTACATATCTACAGACTATCAGACTAGTCACGGGAAGTGCATTATTATCATACTGTCGCTGATGTGTCGGTGTTTTTGTCTGCTGCTTTGTACGGAGCTGACACCTAATCGCTCGCTCTCTCTCCTCCCCGGCTCTCTGAAGCTCTGTACCCTGCTGTCTGTACCACGGATGTCCCCGTGGACCGCCGGTACAATAATTTTTTATTTTGATGTTAATAAAATGTACCCAAATTCACCAATATGTAGGATATCACTACGGACATTCATGTAATATTACGTCAGAACGTCTGCTGTATTAGCCGTGTGTTTACTACGTGTTTGTTTGCATATAGAGCGGGGAAGTGAGATCGGATCACAAGTGGCCAGGAGTGAACAGATGGGTTAGAGCTGTCCACTTGTGATCGGATCACTCAGGACGCATGTTAATGCCAGGTGTGAACAGGGCAATGTGGGAGGGCAACAAAACTCTAAGTGTCCCTCAGGTTACACACAGGGACTACGGAGTTCTGCTGTTTGGGTGTGTCATTATAAAACACTAAAAATTACAAATAAAAAAGTCATACTGTGGCACTACAGGATAACAATTACTGCTGAGTAGACAGACCTCTTGAACTGATCCCAGAGTATATCTATTGTGAGCACACTTGTAGTACTGTTCAGTACAGCTTGGCCCAGTTATCAGACCAGTGGCGTTCTACCCTACGTTGCCAAACTGTATCAACTCTGTAGAGCTTTTTTGTGTGTCAGATGTTGGCTTTACATGGACATAAGGCCAAAAATGCTGGAGAGACAAGAATGTATTTTCAGATTCAGATATAAACACGGATATAAAGAGAAAGGGAATGCTCTGCTCATACTCACCAGAGATAAAAAACGATCAAGGACTGCTTCCTCATTTTTGGGGTTCGAATAAGGTCTACGAATGAGTATTTTTTCTTCACCTCAGTTTTCTCCTCAATGTTATAGATCTGGTGAAACAGGGAGTAAGAGACTTTGGAGTTAGGGGAATAAAGTGACAAAACACAGCACTGCTGAAGTAGTTTGCATGTATAAATGATACTGACTTATGGAAACAGTTATGCAAAGTAATAATGGTTAATTCAGAGTGATGTCATGCAGTTAGTACACTCTCACTGCTACTAAAGGAAGAGGAGCTATTCAGCACTTATTCGGCAAAGATATATGTTTCATAAATACGTTTCATATCAGCCTCGTATTACACTTGCAGAAACGCACAATGCCACGTGGTTAACGTTGTGAAACGATTGGTTAGGTTTAGGCAACAAAACTACTTGGTTAAGGTTAGAAAAAAGCTCATGGTTTGTGTTAAAATAAGAACGTAACAACCGAAAAACGCAACTAGTGTAAATAACTAACAACCGGCATTAGTGGACTTTCTCATGTAAGCAAATCTAACAAATCTAACAATCATAGACTGTACATAAGAAGGATCGTAGTCACCGTGACGTCAGCCACTGGTTTGTGGCCTGTCAATTAAAAAGGTAGCCACGCCCTAAAGCATCCCCTGCTTTATGGTCTATTTGACTCTAAATGGGACCATAATTTACTAAATGAACATCATGCTGTATTGAAGAAGACTTGAAACTAGCGATTGAGACCATAAACTCATGTTTACAATGTTTACTGAGGTAATAAATCAAGTGGGAAGTAGGGCTCATTTTCTCATAGACTTCTATACAATCAGACTTCTTTTTGTAACCAGAGGAGTCGCCCCCTGCTGGCTGTTAGAGAGAATGCAAGTTTAAGGCACTTCAGCATTGGCTTCACTTCTCAGACCTCAGATTTCCCCACTGTACACACCCTGCGCATTGACTGGGGGTTACGCAACAAGTGTAAACACAGCGTTGGCACAGCAGTGTCTTGGGTGAAAGTCCTGTGTTTGTTGGATCCATCCACCACCCCCTGTGGACTTTCTTGCTCTTTATACTCCTTATACCCCATAACCTTTAATAATGGCCGCTCCATATGTCACTTACTCTGCGCGTCACTTGTTGTAATACGTCAATTGCTCTACTTGAATGCAGAAAAGTCCACATTAAAAGAAAACAAAACGCAATCAAGGTATCCGTGGTTTGCAGAAAACGTACAATGGCAACAAATTTCGTGCCGACTAGGCTGCTACAAATCATGATTAATTAATCAATGCTACCTTTTGCTTGTATTTGTGTCATTTTCTGTAGAGGCTTACAACTTCAGTTCTAGCTGTGATGGGTATTCGTAATTATTGTTGACATTTTGAAAAGATTGAATCAAAGATACCTATAGACTAGTAAATATAAATAATAAAAAAATGTTGCATCTCTACCTGGCACATCTCCAAATCTTTGATGAGCGGTTTCCCATTCATCTTTGCTGCTTTCTGGATCAGTTCCCATGCTTCCTCCTTTCTGTTATTGGCCATTAACCAGCGAGCTGACTTTGGCAACACCCTAAAAATGTAAAGACAAATTGCTCAGGTGACCTACTTAAAAAACACTTTCATAGACATTTCACACTGTGGATGAATTGATTTATTATAGCAAGAAAAAGGATAACACTTAAAAACTTAATGCAGCCATTATTCAGGTTTGTTTGACAAGTAAAAATGAGTGCTTTCTTCCTTCATGTCAACATAGACACATAGGTAACGCTGCTCGTTGTTAATGCTAGCTACCCCACTCGAGGGACAACTCTCTCACCGATCTTGGCTGGTTTTATTGGATTTTACCTGATTTCACTTTTGACACCGTTTTATTCGCTCAACATGCATCTCTCACCACTGCTACGCTGATGATACGCAGCTGTATTTTTCAGTTAAAGCCAAACGACATGGTTGGTATTTAGGACTGACCCGAATGCTTCGAAGCTTCGACCGTTGCCATGGTATTCAACATCCAAATCACTATTTGAATGCTTTGTTTTTTTATATTTTTTATGTATAAGTATGTAATAATAAAGTATAAATCACAAAATAGCTCATTAAATAATGAATAATCCCACATTATTCATATTCATTATTAATTATTATTAGTTATCCTCAGACAGATATTGCTCTTTGTTGTATGTTTAGGTGAGTGTGTGTGTAGTCTGGCTGCTATAAAGCAATGGATGGCACTTAATTTCCTTCAGCTAAATTCAGTCAAAACAAGGTTCTTCTTATTGGTCCTGATAAGTATGTCTCTGACCCTGACAAACCCTCCACAAGAAACCTGATTGTAATCCTTGTCTAAAATTTGAACTTTGACCCACACATAAACAAACCTGTCCTAACATGCTTTTTCCAACTTTGGAACATCACAAATCCTGTTTTTTTGTATAAGTGACCTTTCTTTATATCGCTGTACATGTAGGTTTCTTATTTTTCTGTATCCGTGTTCTGTGAAGCACTTTGTAACTTTGTTTCAAAAGGTGCTTTAGAAATAAAATCTCACTTAACTTTAAGTAAGATTTAAAGCAAGAGGCACACAGAGGGATTCTCCTCAAAGTAGGTCTTTACATTTTCCCCTTACTGCCACACTAAAAGTAGAGGAATTTGGCACCAAACATGCATGACGTGGAGCATTCGCTACACATTCTGTTTTCAGTCATAGGGGGATGAAAAGGGATCTCCATCATAGACTTTAACAAAGCACAACACAACCCAGGCTGCCTGTGATTGAGTTTGAAGATACTGGCCGACAATACTACACTGCATCAAATCTGGGTCACGCTGCTGCTCACCCACCAGATGTAAACGATGAAGAGGAAACTGGGCGCTGAGATAGCCAGCTGCAGTTTACGCCAGTCTCTTATGAGGTACGCCACTCCGGCCAGCAGAATGTAGCCAAAGCCGAAAAAGTAGTCGGTGATTATGCCGGCCAACATCCGCTGCTTGGATCCTGTCCATTCTGTGCCTGTATGAGACACAATCAGGACAGGGACACATGAATTACACGTCATACTGTATGTACATATAACTATTTAACAAACTACATATAGAATTATGTAGCCCAGTCCAGTCCATAATAAGCCACCATCAGGGTTGTTTCCTCAGACTTAACAAAGCTCGTCCAGAGCCACAGAAGACATTATACAACTGTTTTCACAGAATTAGTAGAATTTCTCATTACTAGTAAGGCCTTTGGGGGAAAATCAGTGGACTGTTCCTTTAAGATTTTTTTTTTTAACCCTGGTATATTCATCCATCTCTATAGAGTGCTCCAGGATTGAGTCCTAAATCCGGAAATGAGTTAGCATTTTATCACTTCCTGTTCCCTCGTCTGGAAGTCAATGTGTTTTTAGTTAGATGCCTGAAATAAGGTCTGTGGTTAACACAAGCTGAAGAGATTTTAACGTTTTGTACTACGATAGAAAATGTGTCCCTGAATATCCCATTTGGGAATTTTGAAGCCATTATGTGTCTTCAAAAAGACGGTTGCTAACAAGTGGCTAAATGAGACTACTAAACGTCATCACGCCGACTCGTCCTCCTTTACAGCCTCGTTGTGTATACTTGCGCTCATGCGACCGTGGTGTAGTTCTTTTATAGCGTAACGTTAGCTTTTTACTTCTGACGATTGCATTCACACTTAAAAAATCATAAAAGTGGTGTTCATTTGTCGAGATTATCTTGCTGACCAAAACGTGCAAGTATCATAAACGTGTGTTTACCACAGAGTTTATTTTCTGTAATAATCCAAAACCCAATAGAACAATCCCATTGGCTTTTTGTGGAGGGAACCAGGGCGATGCTAACTTCCTGGTTGGCCTACAAAAATACGTCATCCCTGGAGCACTCTACACACAAAATAGAGTTACAGTATTCAAACATTTTAAAACAGACTGCCTTTTTTTCAAACTTCTCTCTGGCGAGACACTGACCTAGGACAAAGGCATTCATGATGACTCCAGAGATGGATGTTCCAACTACAAAGCGAAGCGCGATGTAGACGTAGAAATTGGGGGCGAAAGCAGCGGCAACCCCAAAGACGGCCTGGATGGCCAGGCTAATGAGAATGATGATCCTGCGACCGTACCTGGAACAAGTCAAGACAATTCATTCCATGTGAAACAAAACTTGAATGTTGTGCTGATGCATAATTCTAAGACAGCACATGATGAATTAAGAGTAACAGTTCTAGAAAGTAATGCATAAGACAGATCCTAAGTAGTAAGGAATCATCTATTAAATCGTGCTCTGAAGATGGATGGGTGTCAAAAAAACTTACTTATCAGCTAAGCTCCCAAACACAGGAGCTCCAACTAGGAGGCCAAACATGTACATGGAGGAGCCCAAGGTGTTCAGGCTGGCACTATCACAGACCAGGTCCCACTGCAAGAAGCACAGACAAGTATTTCAATGAAAACATTTTTCATTTACCTGCTCAGTCTGAGAACTAAATCCTGAAAATCAAGTGTGGCAACACCTCACAACTACTATCCAGATTGCCATGAATTTTGGTCCGTATATTCATCTTACCCAGAGGGTAATTCCATTCCATTCGTTTTTGTGACCCCCTGACCTTTCTTTTAGTGCCAGGTGTGGTCCAAACACCTAAACGTTTTGGCCCACACCAAGGACTCTCAAAAACTCAAAAAGCCGGATCTCCATGGAATTAACAGTGAACATTTGTGTTCCTCAGAGGATGACTCATAGTGAGTAGGTTCTCCCTGATATTTCTTATTACACCACCATTAGGCCGGTCTTCTCCGCCCTCTCCATATCAGGTTCTCTGGGAGATCCATGATCACACGTCGCAGCACCAGCGTTTTTGTGCCGGTCCTCATAAGCTGTAAACAATGTGTAACCAATGTGGAAAGCATCTAGACGAGCCCACGCACGCCACAGGAGAAGGAGGTGAGAACGACGCTGCTGTAATTTATCAACACAATACAGTCCTTCACGACCCTTTTGTAAAATAATTAGTGACCTGTTCGTCATAACTTGTTTTAGTTGTGAACACATATAATCAATGGAACATTATTTAAAAGCTTTCTGAATCTGCTCTTTTGATTTACAGAATATGATTTTACAGGGCAAACATTTCCAGAAGAATTCAATGTTCAGACGAAGGCTGATATGTGCAAATAATAAAATAATTATTCAACTATAGGAAGTTTTGTCTTTAAGCTTTTAATAATAATGGTCCAAAATGATGTAAAATTGCAGTTTTGAGTCAGAAACCTTAACATTTTTCTTGGTGGAGGAATATTATAGGCCTACTATAGAAGATGCGTAACCCAAGTATAAAAATAATCCAATAAATAAATAGGAGCAAGATGTTGCTGATACCGGCGGATACACACGCCAACATGTGAATAGGGGGAGTACTGGTACTTATTTTTTCCCCCACTTCAAGCACTAAACAGATGTTTACATTACAACATGCAGCCTTTGTTCTTGAGGCTGTACATTAAAGATCTGCTCTGTTGGAGATCCATTTACAACAGTGTTTCTCAAAGCGGGACTCTGTCAGGGGGTCCGCGAAATAATTGGCTATAAATTATAAAAATTGTGCTGTATCATTAAAAGTTGCATATCTACAGATGGGGACCATTTGCAACAATAGAACAAGCATATTGTGTCCATTACTACCACCCACGTTAGCTTTGGGCCAATAGAAACTCGGATATGATTGTGACACAACACGTCAATCTGTCATGAACCCAACAGCTAGCTAGCTAGTTGACGAGCATGGAGAAATATTTGAGTCAGTCCATATTGTCAAGTGACGCTAAGCCCAAACTAGCTAGATTGAGAAAATATGACGACAGTTATATCGAGCGACAGCGACGGGAGACCAAAAGACTTTGGCCAATCACAGGTCATTTCAGAAAGAGAAAGGGTTTCTATTGGCTGTGCTCCGGTTGGTGGGCGGTGCTTGGTATTTCCTCAACTGATCTCAACATGGCTGCCGGGTCACAAACTTTCTCATTTTACAGCTAAACAGTACACTACAAGATGATTCTGAAAACATTTGAGGAGAGAAATAGGCATTACAGTGACAGAATATTGATTCATATTTGATCTGCGCTACCTAGTTTGACCGTTTGATTGGTGTTCGCGAGTGATTGACAGCTGCTCAGAGACGGCAACTGGACGGCAGACTCCAGATCAGCTCTTACTGCTTGTTTTCCTCCGGTCAGTGAAATCTTGCAAATGCTGTTAGGAGCACCGGAGGACACAGAGGCGCCTGATTTTTTTTTCAGATTCCCTGTCTCATGAATTACTGCCAGGATATAGTGATCGTTTTATAAAAATAACTTTTTTTAAAATCATATTTGCTCCATTTCTACCCGCTGCTGCTTTAAGGTTGAATAGTTTTAGAGCACAAATAGTTCCGATGGCACCCGAGAGTTAAGGGTTCTTAAATTATTCACAGCTGGGACATTATAGAGCGCCGCTCATTTTCCCATCAAAGGCTATACTGGAGGACTGGCCAACTTCCAGAAATTTCTAAATCAACTGCAGATCTGCCTGTAGCTGAACCGTCACATTTCCAACTGCTTTGTCCAATCACATCATTTTGGGCATGTAACAGCTCCGGCTGCCCACCCCTCAGTGTTACAAAACACAACAGGGTGTGTGGGCAGGCCGGAAGATGCCTGCGCTGCAGGAGTCCATTTCTGAAAACCTCACTGTGTTTACATGTCTCAGGTGTCACCATAAAACAGCCAAGCCCCTCCACATTCCTTACCTGCATGGAGTCCTCAAACACATCTGGTGAAAACATAGATTTTCAGTAAATTCAAATCCTGAATTGAGAGGCTGCCAGTTGGTTTTCCACTCACCTCAGTTACTATAGTGCTTTGGAAGGTCTCGGTGCTGTACTCCCACCCCCCCTGGCATCTCCCAGTAGGGTGTTCATCACCAAGAGCTGCAGCACCGCTGTGGTTCAAGGGAAACACGCAGGACAGCTCAGGCCGGCCATCAGGGGCGACCAGACGGCTGAAGTTGTAGTTCAAAGAGGACGGAGCGCCCGCCGAAGGCCTCGAGGGGCGGCATAGATACGGAGGAACGGCCCCAGTGAAGACAGAGACCAGCATGTGGAACGCCAGAAAGATCTGAGGTAGGCAGATCCATACATACAAGATCTTCTGGAACTTCCCAAAGCCTCCAATTTGACAGAGGATTTGATCAAAGTTAATTTTTTCTGGCACTGAAAACATGCTGCCCTGTAACTGATCAGGTCTGACTCAGAGAGGCCAAAAGTGCTCCAAAAATGGAGATGCACAAGCAGATAGAGGCAGAGGGTGTCAGTCAAATGTCTGCAATAAATGACTGGAGTAAATGTCTGCACCACGCTGATGATTAACAGGTAGAGACCGTGTCCTCATTCAGATGCAGTCACTCCTGAGTTGTTGTGCTCCAGTGGGAGAGCAACCTATGGCTATCTGCATCTGACTGTGCGGCTCTCTGAGAGGGACTAGGAACTACAGCTGGAGGGAGGTGTTTGCTCTGCGTGGGAGGAGCTGTCATATGATGATGGCTCAGCTGCTGCCCCTCCTTCTCTCACTCAAAAAGTTCCATAACATAAGGTTTACATTTACCCATGTAGACTTTATACCAAGAGTTTGTGGCCATCTCTTGGTTGAGACAAAGACTGAAGGACTGAAGTATCAAAATAGTGTACAAACACCTTTACACTGACATAAACTTCTCATGTTTACATTGAGGAAATGCAAAGGTATCATATGGCATTTGTGTTTCAGCTGTCAAGCTGGTTCCATTGTTCTCAGCGGGACGTTAACACCGGCTGAAAGACGTGCACATTCCAAATGGTATTTAGTTATTCATTTGAAATGGGATGCCATTTGGGGAGTTTCTAAGCTGGTGACACAAAAGACAAACACGCCAGGGAGGGATATTCATTATTATGCTCTGGCCACTATCATAAATCCCATTCCTCTGCCTTATTAGATCATTACTTGCCATTAGCTACTGTTGTGTAGTTTGACTTGTGATTCTTTCTCCAGGGAAGTGAGCCTCGCACTGGCACAAAGCGGACCTCACTATCAAAGCCATTCAAAATCCTGGACCGGAGAGCTCCCACAGGGGTAATCTGAGAGGACTGACGTCTGGCATTGTTTGGTGAGGTGTGGGGCTCCAGTGTTCATGTGTGGAGCGTCAACACATGGAATCCTATTCGAGGGTTTGTGTTTCCAAAGCAGAAAAAGATGATCTGAAAAGATACTAAAGAGAAATTTTACGAATACAATCAACTAGGTGGCAACTCGGCACATACCGACCCACAGGGCAAAAACAAGATCTCCCATTCAGTGCCAGTAAAGAGTGAGTGCTGCATGATGCAAAACAGGGTGTTTAGAATATATATATATATATATATTACACCAAAGGTCCTGATTGAAATACACCAAAACTAGGACTGTCCAAGTTAATGCAATAATAACGCCTTAAGGCAAATTTGTTTTAATGCCACTAATTTCTTTAAGGCATTAACGCAACTTGCAATTTTAAGGTTGTAGCGGGCTCAGCTATAAAGCTAGAGTGAAGATACTGGTATCATAGAAAACTAGAAAACTTAGAATCCTAGCTTGTCAAGAAGGAGGATAAATAACTCCCCAACCTTGCGCTACATTTTGGTGAGGAAAAACTGTCATGGCCATTGTCAAAGGGGTCCCTTGACCTCTGACCTCAAGATATGTGAATGTAAATGGGTTCTATGAGTCTCCCCTTTACAGACATGCCCACTTTATGATAATCACATGCAGTTTGGGGCAAGTCATAGTCAAGTCAGCACACTGACACACTGACAGCTGTTGTTGCCTGTTGGGCTGCAGTTTGCCATGTTATGATTTGAGCATATGTTTGATGCTAAATGCAGTACCTGTGAGGGTTTCTGGACAATATTTGTCATTGTTTTGTGTTGTTAATTGATTTTTAATAATAAATATATACATACATTTGCATTAAGCAGCATATTTGTCCACTCCCATGTTGATAAGAGTATTAAATACTTGACAAATCTCCCTTTAAGATACATTTTGAACAGATAAAAAAAATGTGCAATTAATTTGCGATTAAATATGAATCAATTGACAGCCCTAATTAAAACACTCTGGTGCCACAATTAAAAGGACAAAGCTGGACATATTTTTCTTGTTGCTTGAAGGAGGAGGACCAGACTTGTTGCTTTCATAGATTTCTTCTTCTTTTAAAACAGCATTATGCTGAATCAAAGCTCATTGTTTCAGCTCACATCAGGGGCCAAACAGGAATAATGGGTTGAAAGCCAATTTATGTACATTTTCACAACACCACATGTAAGGCATCCTATAGCCTGTATTGTTACCCTTCTTTGCTTTACACATTGTAGCACCATCTTGTGGTTAAATCAATACAACTCACCGGCCAAAATTACAAACAATAAATACAAAATTCCAGTGTAATTTTTTTGTTTTTCGTTTCTTTTCGGCCGTTGATGGCTGAAGGTAAGTAGGAGGTTTCTTTGCTGGGTTAGGAAGCGTGTTTGAAGTTGTTTGTTTTATGGTTTGGCGGCACCAGTAGTCCTTCCTTTGTTCCACGCCTTTCTCTATTTTGTGAACACCGTACGCTAAACAATAAACGACAGTATTTGCTGCCCTTATCCCTAGACATTTACAGAGTTGTAACGACTACACTCTTTAGATATCTTCAGTTGGACTCCTCAGTTAGGTAATTATCTAGAGTCTCTGCAATCTGCATTAAAATCAATGGAAATGATTAACAACAAACTACAGCTGTGTATTGGCATCAGGACATTCTTTAAATTCCTGCTAAATGCTGCTGCAGGGCTGTACGTTCACTTTTTTTGAATATAGTACTAAGTGCTACAGAGGTTGAACGTTTTGTAGCACGAGTGGAAGTATCAAGCAAGTCCAGTGTTATTATTTAAGGCATGAACGTGGGAAGTAGAGCTACAGCACCTCCTGAAAGCAGGTTTTATAAAAAAAAAAAAAAACATTAATTGATTGGTTTAAATTGAAAAGGTAACTTAATGTTAAAATTAGTTTATTCCCCCCTTTCTTACTAGAAGACAGGCAATATGTTATGTATGTCACACTCAATTTTTATTTAACCACCTTAAATCCAGGCCCATAGGTGGCACAAATAAACACACGCACGCCTAAGCAAAACCCTGCGGGAAGGTTTGGAAGATTTTGAGTGAAAGCAGCCAAAGGACAGGCTTCATCCTGTCCTTTCTGCTCGCTGTGTGTGCCTCGGTCAAACGGACACACCTCTGCTGTGTGCTGCTATCGGACAGGGGGGAAAAACTGAAGTACATAAAAACTCACGACGATGTAGTTACTCGTTCTCATCCGTCAAATACAGCCGCTTTGTATCTGACAGAGCTAGGGGGACTTGTGCCTCGGTATCAGATGCACAGGGGCGTCACAAAGAGGCGGTATTTAACCTAGGAATGTGAACGGGCTGCACACCCATAGCTTGTATATAAGAAGTGGACGTAGTCATCGTGACGAACACTGAATAAGACGTCTTTAGGCGACCAAAAATGTTACAATTAACTTTCATGACCTGAAAACACACTGTGAAAGGGTTAAAGTTCTGAGACAAAAACAAGAACAACTCCGAGACTGGACAACGCCGTGGTAACGACCTGTCAATCACAAGGTAGCCCCGCCCTAAAGCATCCCCTGCTTTATGGTCTATTTGACTCTAAATGGGACCATAATTTACTAAATGAACATCATGCTGTATTGAAGAAGACTTGAAACTAGAGATTGAGACCATAAACTCATGTTTACAATGTTTACTGAGGTAATAAATCAAGTGAGAAGTAGGCTCATTTTCTCATAGACTTCTATACAACCAGACTTCTTTTTGCAACCAGAGGAGTCGCCCCCTGCTGGCTGTTAGAAAGAATGCAAGTTTAAGGCACTTCTGCATTGGCTTCACTTCTCAGACCCTGGAGTTGCCTACTGGATTCAACAAGCCATTCAGATTTGGATCCCCTTCCTATGTCACATGCAGGCTCATTAGAATATATCGCCCACAGTACCATATTTTTCTCACAAGCCAATCAGAGCAGACTGGGCTTTTTCAGGAGGGGGGGCTTAAAGGTTAGCTAAAACGGAGCATTTCAGACAGAGGGTGAATATATTCAGACAGACAGTATGAGAAAAATAATGTTTTTTTTTATATTAAAGCATGTAAGCATGTTCTAGTAGAAACCCAAAATACAAGTATGAACCTGAAAATGAGCAGTTCAGCCCAGTCACACAGCAGTTCGTAAAATAGTCACGAAATGTAACGTATTGATTCGTGTACATAAACACAAATTTCAATTTTTTTTCGTGACGGTCAGCACTAAATCAATTCGTATGTAATCCATGTAATTGTGAAACGGGAAGTATAAGACTTTCACCCAGGAGACCGGTGTGTGTGTCCCGTGTCCCACAAGTCAAAGTTGATTTATTTGTCACGTAACCTCCATACTTAAGTAACAGTACTTCTGGAGTTATTTTAACCCAAACTGCGATCTTTTCCTAAAGCTATCTGGGTGGTTTTTGTCACGAAACTTCTATACTTAAAATACGGCACTTCCAGTGTTATTTTAACCCAAACCAAAAAACACCGGACTTTAACCCAGGAGGCCGGTGTGCGTGTCCCGTGTGAAACCATATGTCAAAGTTGATTTATTTGTCATGTAACTTCCGTAGTTAAGTTACGGCACTTCCAGAGTTTTGTTGCCAAAGCCTAACTAAGTCGATCTATTCCTAAGCCTGACTAAATAGTTTTATTTTGAAAAGACTGGAGCGGAAGTTGATATGTGTGTCACGTGTTGCTGGACATTTGTAGGAAAAAGCACGTTGTTGAAAGTCATGCTAAGCGTCACGAGAAAAAAGGTAAATTGTTGTCTATGTACACAAATCAAATAGATAAAATTTCAGGACTATTTCACCAACTGCTGTGGGACTGTGTTGCCCCTTTAAGTGGGACCATACAGCTTATAGGCACCACATTAAACAAACAACACACAGTGAATGCATTTACAAACTAGAATTCTCCTCATGAATTCAGTTTTTGTCCATTAAAGAATGAACTAGAACAGTATTTCTTGAAATGTTCTTTACCGAGTGCTACGTTACACATGGTTTTACAGATTTAACTGTTAGTTACACCCAGATAAATGTGAGCAAAGGTCCACAGACTAAGAATAAACAAGTGGGCAGGACTTGAAGGGCCCTGGAGTGGCCCAGCAGTTATGAAGACAAATATTTCCCCTCTGGATCAGTAAGGCGGGGAAAGGTGTGTTTGGAGAGGAGACAGAGGGGTGCTTTGTCCCCTTCTCCGACAGGTCAGCTCTCCCAATCTCTCTCTCTCCCCCCCCAACTCCCGTCCCTCTCTCCCTCTGCTAGTCTTCCTCCCTAAATCCCACCTTCCAGCTCCCTCGTCCCCCTGCGCCCTCCTGGAGCTCACACAAACCTTCTCACTTAAGAGATGCTGTCACTTCTCTGCCATTCCCTCCTGCTCATCCTTGCTCAACAGGTAAGAAGAGCATTATCTTTTTTTCTATTCTAACACTGCAGACAGACTGAGGCTTTCTGATAGGACAACACCTGAAGCCATTCAACACCAGCCATAACTGGAGCAACAGGAATATACAACTGAGATGCTTGGGGTTTTCTCCAGCACCAGCATTTTTCGGTCATTATCAGACTGTTGGAATATATTTATTTGAAAAAATATTGAGAAATAATAATCAGGTGGCCAATAATACATCATTTGAAAAAATAATTGGTTTTCAGTGGTGGCATTTTCATTTTATTGGGCTCAAGGTTAGTCTTCCTTTCAGGAGTAGAAGCTCGCCAAAGGGGAGTGAAGTCTGAGGTCTTTGTATTTAAAGCTCCTGTGGACTTATTTTCACACCATGAAATGAGCTCATTCAGTAAACCTGGCAGACAGGCTTCAGATTTTTGGCATAGCCCTCAGTGACCCGTGAGCAGTAGTCAGGGGAATTGGAGCGCAAGTGGCACCACGCAAGGATTGCCTCATAGCAAATACCAAGCAAAGCAGAGCAAATACATTCGCTTTACAGGATCGAACACAGGGATATTTATAAGGTATTGGGCTGTCGCCACTCCGAGCCATCTGCAGTTTTCACATTTTTAAATGCCTTCTTTACTCCAAGTGCAGTTAGGCTAAGGGTTTAAAACACAGCTACTGTATGTATGCATAATAGATAAAATACTTCAAACTACAAAAGAACATGGTATCGTTTGTGGCAGTTGTGAAAAGAAGTTGAGATTCTAGCTGAGTGGGCTTAAAGCTGAAGTAGGCAAGTTGGAGCAAATGTGATTTCAAAAAGTTACTTTTATAAAACGGTCACTATATCCTGACTGTAACGCATGCAAAAAAATAATGTGCCTCTGGTGTCCTCCGATGCTCCTAATGGCATCTGCAAGATTTCACAGACCGGAGGAAAACAACCAATCAGAGACGAGCTGGAGCCTTGCCGTCTCTGAGCAGCTGTCAATCACTCGCGAACTCCGATCAAACGGTCAAACTAAGCAGCGCTGATCAAATGTGAATCAATATTCTGTTACTGTAATGCCTATTTCTCTCCTCGAATGTTCTCAGAAACATCTTGTAGTGTACGGTTTAGCTGTAAAAAGAGAAAATTTGTGACCCGGCAGCCATGTTTGGATCAGTTGAGGAAATACTAAGCACCGCCCACCAGACGGAGCAAACGCGTTAACGCAAATTAGTTTTAACGCCACTAATTTCTTTAACGCATTAAACGCAACTTGCCATTTTTAGATTGTAGCGGGCTCAGTTTTAAAGCTAGAGTGAAGATGCTGGAAAACTAGAAAACTTAGAATCCTAGCTTGTCATACTAGCTTGTTGGGAAGGAGGCTAAATAACGCTACATTTTGGAGAGGAAAAACTGGCATGGCTAATTTCAAAGGGGTCCTTTGACCTCTGACCTCAAGATATGTGAATGTAAATGGGTTCTATGGGTACCCACGAGTCTCCCCTTTACAGACATGCCCACTTTATGATAATCACATGCAGTTTTTGCTAAATCATAGTCAAGTCAGCACACTGACACACTGACAGCTGTTGTTGCCTGTTGGGCTGCAGGCTAAATGCAGTACCTGTGACGGTTTCTGGACAATATCTGTCATTGTTTTGTGTTGTTAATTGATTTACAATAATAACTATATACATACATTTGCATAAAGCAGCATATTTGCACACTCCCATGTTGATAAGAGTATTAAATACTTGAAGGTACATTTTCAACAGATAAAAGATGTGCGATTAATTTGAGATTAATTGCAATTAACTATGGACAATCATGCGATTAATCGTGATTAAATATTTTAATCGATTGACAGCCTTCCCACTAAAGACATAAACCTTTAAAACAGGCTCAGTAATTCTGTAAACAGCTGGGCGCTGTAGTTTTTTTTTTTTAGCACAAACAAAAGTAAACAGCGCATTTGTTGGGGACTATTTTCAGCAGCGGATTAATCCACATTTGGTGCTCTGGTAGGTGTTTTTGGCAGCAGGACGGTGTATGTGGGACTGACTCAATATAAACTACAGTGTGTGTGTGTTCATGGTAATGAAGGAACATGTCACCCAGGGCAACAGTGTGGCTCACTGATGTGTTTTTAACAATAATGGAGCTCTATGGCACAGAGGAAGAAGAGATATCAGGCTGTGATACACACACAATACTTGTTAGTGTATACATTCACTGTTGGTTTGGCTCTTTTCAAAGAGGCAATTCTTGCTCATTTCTCCAAAGTTTCCTAAGGCAACTTTGACACAAAATATGAATTTAGCTATCCATCTTTCCAACTTTCAGTTTCATCAGTGGGACTTCTTGCCATCTATCATCTGTAGGAATCTCTTGCATACAACCAGTATGCTTGAATTTAGTTGGAGAAAAGATAGAGAAATGCAATCTGATATTGCCTTTTGGCAACGATTCTTTCTCTGAACTGGTTATTTTATCCAGTCTTGATTGAAATGTTTCAAACTAGTAACTTTTAGTAGCATTCTCTCTCCTGTTTCTCAAGATGGATCAAATATTTGTCACAAAATATCAACCTTGGCTGGCAAATAGCACTTCAGTGAAGTGTAAAACTAAGTATGAGAGGGCATTTTATTATCCTGTGGTGCCCCATTAAGATTTCTGAAATTCAAACAGACTACATCACACTTGGCATGCACTGACTGACCCAGTCATACTTTTTCCTAATGGAGCTAAATGTGGAGGTGGAACATTAAGCTGTCCAACATAAGAGGGATGGGATTATTAACAGGGAGTAGTACGCGGTAAAAACAAAAAATGTGTCAATTTGACAGTGTCAATATCAAAGTTTTGGTTTGAATGAACATACTGATACCGAACTACTATCCTAAGAGCTGTACAAGTAGTGTGGCCAAAAGGCTTTTCCTCTAGGGTGGCACTAAAGGTCATAGGGTCATTAAAATCTAAATTGTTTATCCCCTTGGGAGCATGAATGTGCTCATCCAATTTCTTACCAATCTCTGTGTTAGTATATTATGAGATATCTCATGTGAAAGTTTGACAGTTTGCACTAGAGGAAATTAGTCTTTGAGATACCCGGTCTTATAGCAAAGTCTAATGTTTCATTCACATCGAGAGCAAAGCGAACGGCGCAAGTTGGACCGCCGGTATCATTAGTGTTCATTCGCTTTAGAAGTGCCAGAGAAGGAGCTTGTCTCCATAGATCACAACAACTTTTCTTTCTGCCATTTCCTCCATCAACCATGGAAGAAATAACCACTGATTTCCAACAGCCTTGAACCTACATGTGAAGTGTGTATAACTATAACCATGAATGAGTTTCATGGTAACAGAGAGCAAAAAATATCTTGCTCCTGACCAAAGTGTTGGACAGACAACCAGAAGACAGATTGACTGACGAATGCCATATTCATCCAGATGCAGCATTTTCTGCAACATATTGAACACCATCTCTGCAAGTCTAAATTCAAAAAGATGGCATTAAGGTGTGTGGGTGTGCTGAGCAAAAGTGATACAAATGTGGATTCATGTTTTTTTTTAATCTCAAAGCTATTTGGTGTACAATGAGCCGATAAAAATTCAATACAGTAGCAGCAGCTGCTGTGTCAAGAATAAATAGATGAAACCCTTTTACATTTAAGCAACCTTAGCCAAAGGTTGCAAGGTCACTTTTAGCAAGTTTGATGGATTTCCAAACATCATCTAATAAAAGGCAGGATGCTTTAGCTCCCATTCCAATCCACCAGAAGAGTGCTGTTTGCAAAAATGAATTGCATTCAATATGGATCTCTGTCTTTCTCCTCACCCAGTGCTTCAGCAGGGCTCAGAACAATGGGCAGCTGGCTCCTCGAGACGGGCAGGGCTGCAGCCGAGAGGCGGCAGTTCTGCCAGTGGCCCTGCAAGTGTCGGCAAAGACCCTACTGCGCCCCGGGGGTGAGCTCCGTCCTGGACGGGTGTGGCTGCTGCAAGAGCTGCGCCAGGCAGATCGGAGAGCCGTGCAACGAGAGGGACGTCTGTGACCCGCACAAGAGCATGTACTGTGACTATTCAGCTGACCGGCCAAGATTCGAGGTCGGAGTGTGTGCATGTGAGTGGCTCGTCTTTTCCTGAATTAGTCATGGTAGGATATGTCAAAGTAACACGGCTGCTGACCATTTTCTGTTTCAAAATAAAGAGCTTGGTCTGTGAGATACATACTGTACTGTTACCAGGTGTTCAGACTGAAAGCAGCGTTGTTGTGCGAGTGTTGCAACAGGAACCGGTGAAAAAATATATCAAATATATATAAGATCACAAACTATGTCTTTAAAAAGGTGCTAAATGGGAGATTGGGAACTTCTTAACCAACCCGTTCTTACTCCCAACTCATCAAATACGTCCATTTGGTAAGTGCCCCTCGGCATCGGAAACCAACACACGGAGGCTCCCTTTAGCAACAGTATGTGACGAATCAGGCTTCCAACTAATTCCAATCTAAACCCACCCGCGGTGGTATTCGACGGTCGGAGCAACTGACGTAGTGTTAATAGTGTGACAATCTGCTAAGGGCGGGCGGTGAATGGGTCAAACAAACACAAGACTTTCAACCAGGAGACCAGTGTTCATGTCCTGTGGGAAACTAAAAGTAACGTTGACTTATTTTGTCATGTGACTTGAAAAGAGTTGGCAGCACTGGGCCGGGTTTTAAGGTCAGATCATTTTTAAGATAGCGTACTCTTGCTAGTTTCTCAAGATTACTGACCCTACCTTTAATGTATACACATCGCCAAACTTTTATTTACTTTTATTGAACAAATTACTACATTTTTGTAAAGACATTAACGCCAGATTTAATTCTTTTAAATCTTGTGCATTTCAATGTTGTCATGCTCATAATGAACCGTTGATGAGCTGTTATTTTGAATACATTTAAATGTTTGGGCTAATGATTAGCAACATGGCATTATCATGGAATTACAATATTAGTACTTTTGAGTCGCTGAATATTTAATATACTGTCAAAGAAATAAGAAACTCACAATGACATCTTGATAATACTTTAAAACTCCTTTTTGCTTCCTTTTGACGGACCAGATTTATTTATGTACAAATCCTACGCAGCTTTTTAGATTCACAGTAACATCATGGAGAGAGGTATGTTGACATTCCCCCTCATTCTCTCAGACATGATGGCAGTAGGCTGTGACCTGAATGGGGCCCACTATGAGAACGGAGAAGGTTTCCAGCCCAGCCCCCTCTATAAGTGCACATGTATCGCCGGAGCCATCGGCTGTACCCCTGCTTTCATCCAGAAGCCTGCCGGTCTCTTAGGCCCCGCCCCGCTGACGGGCAACATGCCAGCCGGCCTTCGCAGCGGCCAGAGCCAAAAGAAGCACCAGCAGGATACTTCCTACATGTCAGGTGTGTGTTTATAGAGTAAACCTGTGGAGAAGGGCCAGTTTGTCAGGCTTGGAATGCTAATTGCTGTCCAAGTTAGCTGCTTGGGATGGGGGAGTAGGCATTTCATTACTCGCAGAGGGAGGAGTGAGGTGTGACTGCCTCACAGAGGAAAACAGAAAGATGGATGGTTCCAGTTCTAAGCAGGGGGAGGGACAACTCACTTTTTATGAAAAGCACCCAGGGTCTGAAATTTACTTTTTCCACTGCCTGCCACTGTGGCAGACAAGTTGTTTTTTTATCTGCCACTGAGAAATTTGATCTGCTACTTTTGAAATCTATTTTAGATCTGATGTCATTTAATGTTATATATATTTTACACAAAAAACATTACATGCATGGTAAATTACCAGTTTCCAGTGAATAACACCGTAGCTTCCGGGGAGCCCTATTTTTCGGTTCAATTCAAATGATTGTATTTTTATTTGAATAGATTCTTTGATTAAAAAAAATCTTGGCATCAGTAATTTTAATGTATTATAAGCTGCTTGGAGCTACTTTTAGGAAGTTAAAACAAGTCATAATTCCCTCTCTAATATCTATTTTATATTGCTGTGAAAACATCTCCTTTAAACAACTGGACTTATTCAAGATTCTCGCCAAAAACTACATTCTACAAGATTACAACTGAACGCATCATGATTTTGTAATTTACCTTCCCCCAATACTCATTTTTACAGCTTGAATGCACCATAATGTAACTCAATGGAACCTCTGTTAACGTTAGTAGCTCCGTTATTTAAACAAGCAGGACTGTGCTGCCCACCGACTTCTAACTTCTAACGTTACCAACTCTCCTCCTGCCGATTTCAACACAGATTTGTTGTTCAAAGTGTGGCATTATCAGGGAAAGAAATAGATGGATAGATGCATTCCAAGGACTTGGACGACTAGGAACCTGTTCTAAACGGGAACCGATTCACTATTTCCATCCCTAGCGTTTTCCCTGCCTGCCAAAGTGGCGGATTGCCTGACGATTTTATCCACCACTGCCAACAATTTACCCGCATTTGGCGGGTGCTAATTTCAGACCCTGAAAGTACCATAGATTCCACTTTGATGTATCAGTGCAGTTTGTTTGGCATGAAACTCTGCAGAAACATATCTATATCAAGGCCTGTCAGGTAAACTCAAATTTAATATGTCACTGTGGAAAAACAGAGCACATTGTTAAGATTTAAAATTCAAGAGCTGACATTCACACAAGGAAACTGAAACCTTCTGGGATGTCTAAAACATCATTTCAGTTCAGCTGAATGGCTTTTTCTTTCTACTCGACTCATTCTACTTAACTCATGTAAGTGCAGCTCAAAGGGAACATTTAGAATGTTGGTAGAGGAAAATGAATTCCCTTGTGGTGGGTAAGACCACCAGGTATTTGGGCTCTGTGCTCTGCTCAGCGGTATACGGTGGCACACAGACTAGTTCTTTGTGTAGGGTGTTGTTGACACAGTGCCCTTTAACTGTAATACTGAAAGCTTACAGGGATCCTCCTTTAGCCTGGAAGAAGAACTGTCTGATCCAGATCACGCCCTGGAGCCCCTGCTCCAAAACCTGCGGCCTGGGCATCTCCGTGCGAGTCAACAACGACAACGGCAAATGCGAGATGAGGAAGGACCGACGCCTGTGTCTGCTGCGGCCGTGTGAGAAGAGTGTGATGAAGAGTGTTAAGGTGACAAGTTGGCCAAATTCTATTGAATTATCAATTTTAGGGCTGTCACTATTGATTTGTATAAAATTCAAAAAAATATACGAATAAATATTACTGTTTTCCCCTCATAGGTGCCAAAGGGAAAGACATGCCGGCCTAAATTCCAAGCGAAGAAAGCGGAGAAGCTGACACTCTCTGGCTGTACCAGCACCAAGAAGTTTAAGCCCACGTACTGCGGCATCTGCACAGACAAGCGCTGCTGCGTCCCCAACAAGTCGCTCATGATCAAGGTCAACTTCACGTGCAAGGGAGGCTCCAACACGCAGTGGAAGATGCAGTGGATAACGTCCTGCGTGTGCCAGAGGAAGTGTAACGATCCAGGCGACATGTTTTCTGACCTGCGGTTACTCTAACGGATCCATCCAGAGACACAGACGCAGGATGTGAGCCCTGCTGTTGCGGACTAAGGACTGAAACGTATGCATACTTGGGTCATTCGGTTCTCCTCAGCAGTGGCGACGTGCCTCAAGAAATCTCACAAAAGACAAAAACTCAAACTCGAAAACCTCATTTCATAAGGACGAATGGCTGGGATCATTAAGTAAATGAATAAAATATCTTTTACTTACGATAAAAGGTTTTATGAACCCTGTCTTCAGGACACATATGTGCAATAACAACAAGGAATATGGCCAACGCAGTAGCTGTAAAAGCAGACACATTAACAGTAACCTCATGATATTATGGTCAGGGAGCCTAGAAATGGCAAATCAGGTCACACTACAGACAAACTCTTTTTACATGTTGTCCTGCTTTTTTTCAGACAGAGACATTTTAATCTGGTCATAAATTAGACAATATTGATATATAACTTATAAAGGTATATACAAAAGATTTGGTTGTGTGAAGTTCTTTTTGAAAATGAATCTTTGCTATACAAGGAGACAGACAAAGAAACCTTCATGTGGCGATGCCGAGTCTGGGTGCGTCAGGCATGAGTCTCCCCTTGGTGGCATCTAGATGGTGGTACTCTTCAATCAGTGAGCTGAGAGAGTTGACGGCCTCTGAGAAGAAGCTCTGCTCCATCCCTTCTACATGCAGGTAGTGGTGTAAGTGAGCCTTCAAAAAACATAGAGGGAGCACAATGTGAGTACATACAAAAGCATTTCAATCTGACTCCTCTCATTCGTCATTTAGTCTAGAACGTGTCGAAAACAAATGTCCACTGCAAGTTACAAGAACAGAAAACTACAGTATGTCTTCAATCTGATTATACCGTCTAACCAACTGTCAAAAAAACCCCAAAAGGTTATAGGGTTGTCAATCGATTAAAATATTTAATCACGATCTGTTCAAAATGTACCTTAAAAGGGAGATGCTGGAAATACTCACTAGAGCACCAAATGTGTATCAATGTGTATCAATCCGCAGCTGAAAATAGTCCTCAACAAATGCGCCATTTACTCGTTTGTGCTAAAAGACTACAGTGCCCAGCTGTTTACAGAATTACTGAATCTGTTTTAAGTATATCTATACTTTTTTTAAAAGATTTATGTCTTTAGTAGGAACCAAAGCTGTCAATCGATTAAAATAGTCAATCGCGATTAATTGCATGATTGTCCATAGTTAATCTCGATTAATTACAAATGAATCGCATAGTTTTTATCTTTTCAAAATGTACCTTAAAGGCAGATTTGCCAAGTATTTAATACTTTTATCAACATGGGAGTGGGCAAATATGCTGCTTTATGCAAATGTATGTATATATTTATTATTGGAAATCAATTAACAACACAAAACAATGACAGATATTGTCCATAAACCCTCTCAGGTACTGCATTTAGCATAAAAAATGTGCTCAAATCATAACATGGCAAACTGCAGCCCAACAGGCAACAACAGCTGTCAGTGTGTCAGTGTGCTGACTTGACTATGACTAGCCCCAAACTGCATGTGATTCTCATAAAGTGGGCATAACTGTAAAGGGGAGACTCGTGGGTACCCATAGAACCCATTTTCATTCACATATCTGGAGGTCAGAGGTCAAGGGACCCTTTTCAAACGGCCATGAAAATGTTTCGCAAGTTTGGAGTGTTATCTAGCCTCCTTGGTTGGTTGGTGCCAATGGATTCCTTCAGTTGTCTAGTTTCATATGATACCAGTATCTTCACTCTAGCTTTAAAACTGAGTCCACCACAACTTAAAATTGTAAGTTGCGTTAATACGCTAAAACAAATTTGACAGCCTTAGTATTCTGTGATAAGTAGTGGAGAAAAAAAAACTAGTAATCCTCACATTTGACGAGGGGAACCGAGAACATATTTGATGGGTTTACTTGCTAAATGATATATTCCTTTACTGAATCTTCTAATGGTCTAAAAACATACAGTGACTTGCACCTTCTTCCTGTAGAGCTTGGTAAAGCGCTCTCTCAGCTCCATGAATGTGGGCTTCACACAGGTGTTGTTGGCCAGGGCCAACAGGGAGTGGGAGTGACCCACAGGAGGCACTGAACACAGGCCCGTCTTCCAGCCCTCCTGGTTCCACGAGACAAAGGGTAGCGAAGGCTTGAGTCTAGAGCGGGAAGAAAATTATATTACCAAAGGCAAGAAAGCAGGAAATTGAAAGGATTACAGGGTTCAAGCCATTTCACGCCAAGAACGGATTTTCGTCATGAAAAATTTGCACAGAAATGTTAAAAAAATTATTTTGTGGGTTATTATGAATGCTTGCACAGCCCTGCGGAACATTTGTGCGGAGGAAAAATATTCAGACGGACCTCGACTTCAGCGGATTTCCGTCTGCGGAAATATAAGTTTGACCAATGAAATCCTTTCTTCCAACTGATCTCTGTCATTCTGCTTAATAATTAGCCATGAATTAGCCATGTGCTTCTGTTCGTTACACGAAGTGTGTATTTTTGGGGCCTCGGAACAATGATCATTTGTTTTTGGGGTAACGGACTGTCGGACACATAGGCTTTCTTTCGGACTATTGCTGTTGTTGCATGTTTATTAGTTTTTCCTCGCAAATTAATGAGTTTTTTTTACAGAATATTACCCACCTCCCATGGCTACGTACATTGTTTTTTAACCTACAACATTCCTAATACACCGTAATATAGAACAGTTTAACAGCACTGTTTGTATTATTATTTGCCATCTTGTGACAAGGAGAAATTTGTGGGAAACAACATTGATGCCAGTACAAAAATTGTAATGTGAAGGATCTCAACAGACTGAAGTTATGAGCTTCAACTAAGGAATAGTTTCATAATTGATTGATCTGATGATTTTTTTTAAACAATAAACAATAATTAGGTTACTAATTATCAGAAAATTGTCAATCACAGTTTCCCAGATTCCATGGTGAGGTCTTCAAAAACTCAAAAATATTCAGTTTACAATCACATAAAATAGAGAAAAGCTAGAAATCTTCATATTTGAGCAGCTGGAACCAACCATGTTTGGCATTTTTGATGGCAAACAATCCATCTGTCAACAAACTTGTTTAGTTTCATCAGCACTTCAAAACTTGACAGGAACGAAGGACAGTCCGACGGCAAAATACGCTGCAATATATATATCCAGTGATTATGTGTGCCCTAAAGCGTGTTTTGGCAATATTTCTGTATTTTTCCTCTTCCTACTCCTCCCTCCCTTTCCTCCTCTTTTACACCATGGTCACGCACAAATATGTGCTCTCACAGCGGCTTCTGTTTCAGTCTCTCTTGACAACATGCCACATGAAAACAAGGTCTGCTGGGAGAGCAGAGGAGAGGTGGCTGCTGAATGGACCAGTCATGAATCATTGCTGTCAGTGCTGAATGGGGGCACTATTTGGGAGAGCGAGTGTGAAGGTCATCATTGGGCCTATCAGGGTGGGTGTACTGAGTGGGAGGATGGTGCTCTGACCTCTCGATGTTCCTGCGGAGGTCCGACACCTGCACGTTGCCCCTGACCATGAGGGCGCAGGCCAGGTAGAGGCTGTGCTTCGGGTCGGCTCGGATTAGCTGGTGGTCTTTACTGAAGGCATCGCTGAACATCTGATCCAGTCTGGAGGGCACAGTTAGAGGAGACAGAAAAGTACAGAAAATGACAAACACTCTATCATACTTCCAGATATTCCATTTACATCCTGACAAAAAACAGCCTTTGTGGTTTGCTTGCGCAGCAGATATCTTCTCTGTTTACTGGCTATAATAAGTGAAATGGCCTTGATGGGATTTCAGATAGAGTTGAGTTAGACTGGGAGGCAAAGGGGGCAATGTTTGAGAAAGAAGAATTTTTGTACTTTTATTTATCCAGGCAAGTTCTGCTGAGCAGGCAAGATATTTTTAAGCAACACCCTGCTCTGCATTCATATGGTCATATATATATATATTCACCTCTGGGAGTTTGCCCAGTACAACCACCACTCTTTTTGACCAATGAGCAGCTCCTCCAGAGCAGATGAGGTCTATATGGCTCACACAAGGCCACTTTCATGGCAGTTGTTGTTGGGGAGCAGGTGGGAGGGTAGGTGTGTGTGGGGTGGATCAAATGGTGTTTTTCCTGTCACAAGCCCGCAGCACTAAACTTGAAGTTGCCACAATCCCACTTGATAAAATGAAAGCCGGCTTTGTGGTGTTTGAAAATCGTATGCCTCTTGTTTAAATGATGAAAAAAATAATAGCTTTGAATTAAGAACAAGAGGGGAATTATCTCTTATCTTTATCATCTCTGAGGCTTAAAATCGGACTAATTGTCTAAATGAATGATTCAAAACCGAAAAAAAAGGAACAAAATGACTTACTGAAGTTTTTTTTATTATGTATTAAGAGGTTTGCCTGATGTGATGCATAACTGTGGAACACAGTTCAGTGCATTGAACATTAGTTTGATAATTTGATATATAATTTTAATTAGGGCTGTCAAAGTTAACGTGATTTTTAGGTTGTAGCGGGCTCGTGAAGGAGGCTAAATAAGCTCCAAACGTCCGCTAAATTTTGTCGAGGGAAAACTGCCATGGCCATTTTCAGAGGGGTCCCTTGACCTCTGACCTCAAGATACGTGTATAAATGCAGTACCTGTGAGGGTTTCTGGACTATATTTGTCATCGTTTTCTGTTGTGAATTGATTTCCAATAATAAATATAAACATACATTTGCATAAAGCAGCATATTTGCCCACTCCCATGTTGATTAGAGTATTAAATACTTGACAAATTTCCCTTTGAGGTACATTTGGAATGAATAAAAAATGTGTGATTTATTGAACAATCATGCGATTGCGATTAACCATATTAATCGATTGACAGCCCTAATTTTAATCCATTTACCATAACATAATATGAATTGATAATGGGAAAAAATATTCTTATTTGTATTGTGACACTGATTTTAACCATGTTGCCTAGCACTATCCACCACCTACATTAAAAATTCCAATATGTTATTTCCATGGCCGAGGAAAGTTCAATCAATATTTGTGAACAGGAGCTTTATTCTATTGTAGTGTTCTCAGTTGTGAAACAGAAAATGTCTCCATATACTCAGAACATTCCCCTGGCTGCTCTCAATGTCATCTACATCTCTCCCTAGTCATTTTCTATGGAGCAGCTCCACACTTTATACTCTATGACATCACAAGTCTGAGTTTTAGCACACTAGTTTGGGGATTTGGGAGAGAGTTGTTCATGTTTACTAATATTTTTGGACTGTCTTAAACCATAGAAATAACATGGAGGAATTTTTTAAAAAATGGGCGTAGTTCCCCTTTAAGTTCTTGTCCTCCGTGACCAGTACTGTTTCATCATTATGTTTCAGATGAAGTTCTACACACTTCTAATCAGTGAGGTCATCACTGGAGGGGTTCCCTTCTCATTCATCACTACAGTCAATGTGTAGAGGGGCTGACAGAGTTCATGAGAGCTCAAGACCCGGGATTCAAAACAACAGAGTTAAAAATAGCGGCAGTGACACCCAGAGAGCAGAGAGAGAGAGAGACCTTCTGGTGGGGATACTGACATCTGCCAGTGTGTAGAGAGGGGTGAGGCTGGGCACCAGGTAGTGTAAACGGGGGAAGGGGACCAGGTTCATGGCAATCTCATTCAGATCCATGTTGAGAGATCCCTCAAAACGAGCTGAGCTGAAACAAAGGGGACACATAAGCAACATTTAAAGGCATGGAAAAACTGATTAAGTATATTGTTTTAGCAGGAAAAGACATTTTTGTAATAAGACACTCACTGTATAACAACGTAATGCTCAATTAATTATTAATATCTATCCATGTCAGATCAGATTTTAAAGGCACTGACGCACCAAGCCGAGGGTTGGCGGACAGTTTTGGGCAGTCGGTGAGCGTCTGTTGGCCTAGTTTTTGCGGTGTGCCCCGCACCGTCGGCTCTAGTCTGCCCGTGTCGGAGTTTTTTTTGCCGATTCAGCATGTTGAATCGGCGGCAGAGCCCACTGGTGAGAGAAATCACTCTGATTGGCTATTCATCTTAAACGAATCAGTGTACGAGAAGAGAGTGAGGTCAAGAGGACACACATAGAAGGCTCTTCTCATTTTTCATCTTCATCTCATTTGATCATTACAATATATTTTCACAACAACAGGGCCGTCTGGAATGAAGCTAATTGGTGAGTGAGAGTGGTGTGAAAATGGTCGGCAAACGCCGCTTTGTTTCATGTACGTATCATAACAACGGCTTGTATATCCGCAGTCCTCGGTCTTCCCGTTTCCCTTTTTGAATGATGAATACAGACTACCGCCGCCTGCTGGTGTGGAGAGTTATTTCCTCTCTGCAGGCGCAGAACGTAAGTGCTAACTGACCGTCGGCTGTAGTCTTTGCGGTGTGTTCGATTGCAACTTGCTTAATTGCTTGTTCAGCATTATCCCGACTGTCGGGTCGGTCTCAGGGTTCATGTGAATCATATGTTATGGCTTTCACAGTCACCAGGTCTTAGCCCAGGTTTTACCGTCTCATAACTGTATTGCTTAAAAACAGAAGTAGGTAATCAATCATTCAATTATGCTGTCGGTTTGAGGGTGAGCTTTTAGTTTGTGTTCTTCTAATAAACAAATATTTTAGCAACAGCAGAAAAATGGGATTGGAAGGGTGACCATCAAACAACACAGAGAGTTAATTAACTCTGGTTGATAAACTCTCTGAGACTGGGAGCCCTTACTGATATATTAGGTAGTATTATAAATATTATTATATTTTGGTGAGCTCCAGAAAAACCCCCACTCCATTTAGTATGTTTCTAAAATGAATGTATACAAAAAAAGATTTCAAAATAATATTATTTAGTTTAAAGTTCACACAACAGTGCTAAAACCACGGGAGCATGTCGAGTTATAAAATAAACATGGCCCTCTGCGGACAGGGGTCTACTGTATATGAGCAAACAGAAATACTATACCTGGTCATATTGAGCAACAGGTTAGCCACAATATTATTCATGGCATCAAAGGGCTTCTCTGCCCCGCTGAGGCCGCCCTGCCCAGAGATGATGGTGCTGTCTCTCTTGATCACCGACCCCGGCTTTCCACCGTGAGACATCTGTTTGATCTTGTTCACAATGTCGACCAACGACTGGAGGAGGAGGAGAACAAATACTGGTTAATACTGATAATTTCAATTTGTACACACTACAGGGATTTTTGCAGGGAGAGAGGGGGAAAATGAAATTTACGGATGCACAAACCTGGTTTTCAATAGGCAGGACACAGTCAGCGTACTCTGTGAGCTCCCTCATGGCCAGGACGCTGTTATAGGGGGATGTGACGACATCATCCTCCGCAGACGGGTAGATGGAGGTGACAATCCGACACACCTCAGGGAACTCCTCCTCTAGCAGGCTCAGCACTCTGGTCCCCAGGCCAGAGCCCGTACCTCAAATTCATAAATCAATGCATTAAAATTCTGCTGTAACCAGATTTCTTCAACGTCGTGTAAACCAGAAACCTTGTTTAAGTAATTAGTGGTGGAATATTGTAGAATATTTTCCCAGCTCAATGTCGCTCAGAGAAACCAAATTTCTTCAGCCTGTATACATATAACCAGGTATTTGTAAAACAGAGACATCAGGAAGCAGAGTCTCGTATCACTAATACGTTGAACACCAACATCTCAAGATCACTGATTACAAATTAAATTCATGTTGGAGCTGCCGGAGCTGAGGTTAAATGCAGAATGATAGGAAATGCCTCCACACACTCCATTCTGTGCAATAGTCATTAATAGAGGCAAACCTTCTTCAGTCATCAATGCTCCCATGCATTCTGTCCCCGTGCCTTACCTCCTCCCATAGAGTGAATGAGGAAGAAGCACTGCAGACAGTCACAGTGTTCTGCTGCCTTCCTCAGCTTCTCCACTATCTGCTCCCTGTAGGCCGAGCCATACGTCATGTGACCAACTGCCCTGGACGAGGACGAGGAGGAGAAGAAGAAGAAGCATGTCAATGAAGGGCAAATTTGTATGTCTTGTTTTTTGAGGCGAAACTAGCCTGCAGATTTCTGTTAAGCTCATATGGTGGGTAGTATTATGTATGAATGAGTTTTGGTTCCAGAATGATTAATTTTCCAATTTGGATTGGATACGGTGGAATAAATAGAAAGTAGTTAGAAAGTCGTGGATGCAACCTGTGAATGGGTTTGTCTGACAGAGAAACACAAAGTGGAACTAGTGAAACTAAGACATCGTAGACACTCGTAGAGTTGATGTGGTATGTGCAGGACTTTCTAAAGATTTACAAAGATAAAAAGCTTCATAATGAATGATTAACTGAAAAAAAATAAAAAATTACTACTCTTAATATCAGTTTTTTAGGGCTCACACACACATACTAACAAACTAAGCTCGTGGCATCACAGAAAAAATAAATGTGTCTGCATGTTATGTGACAGAAGATACATCCAATTATTGTCAGAATTTAAAGTCAGTTTTCTATGCATGTGAACTTCAGAATAAGAGGCTGAACAAGAGGGGGAAATGGATATGCTCTAACATAACATATCTCTCTGTCTCAGGTGAACTGTCCTTTAATATGTGGAAAAAGGCATTCCCAGAGTTTGAATAATTCTGCTTGACAAGCATGTCACTGCAAACAGCCACTGCTTCTTTTAACCCTCTGAGACCCGCGATCCCGACCAACTTTACTGTCTTTCAATGGCTGGCTGAACTTTACAGCCACAAACTAGAGACCTAGAGCATTCAGAGGATGGATGGCTTTCCTAGCTAGATTGACAATAAGGGGGTTTCTGAGCAGTTTACACAACAGAAGTGCTCGCCATCCAGTTGCTGAAAAATGCAATTATTGCAGAAATTTAAAAATGTCAAAGGTTTTTGTAACCAAATCACAGCATGGCTTTTTCTATGGTGTTCCTCGAGGTCTTGGTGTCTTAATGTGGTACTTTGGTGGGATTATTGATAATTTTTTATCAATTCTCGAGTGGTAAAAAATGGTTAAATTTAGCACTAAATTTGTGTAACAAATGGTGTCAACCCAACAACTTATGAGACATAACAGAGCATAGGAATGGACATCATATACTTTATGAATAGAACAATTTGACACACAGTTTCACACAGGTTCCCAGCTTTCAGATAAATGTACACCACTTCTATGTGACATCTACTGTTGACCTGCTATCTCCCCCTAAAGACCCCCTATGCCCCCCTAAAAAAGACAAAAACGGGTCTATTGTGGGTCTCAGAGGGTTAACAATGGCTGTCAAGCTAAAACCTCATAGAGGGAATATTCACACCAGCCCTGTCAAGAAACACGACTGACCTTTCCCCCAAATGATACCAGTGATCTTTTATTTCTTTGCTCTGTTTTATTGTTGTGAATTTGAAATGTGGTGCAGGTTTTAACTCTACCAGCCAAGGAACAAAATATTATTTAGAAATTACTCTGGCAATCCAATTGATTGACTCAATCCCTGAACTATTCTGTGTGATGGCACATGTAATTATATTATGCATGTAAATGATTGTAAACCAGGTCAAATGGTTTGCAACAGTTGCTACCGGCCATGTGAGCTTGTGAGCTGACATCCTGTGGCTAGTCTGTCTCTCACCAGTTGTTGCCTGAACCTGACACGTCTGTGAGGAGCTGAGTGCTGTCGAACACTTCTCTCAACGGGCCCTGCAGGATCTCATTGACCACACCCTCCTCCATGTCCACCAGCACCGCCTGTGGATTCAAATATGCGAGTATGAGGCCAGCACATATAGTTTATTGCTATGAAATGCTGAGCAGATGCCTTTGCCCCCGTGCCTTTCTTTCCTCTTTATAACGTTAACCAATGGATGCCAAACCTGAAACGCAGATCCCAACCCTGACCCTAACTCTAAAATAAGCTGTTACCTCTGTGAAGACCAGAGGATAAATAACTTACCCTGGCCTTCAGATGTTGGATTCTCCCACCAACAACATTGGCTCCCCCATCACTTTGCCTGGAAAAGCAAAGCAAATGTAACAGTACTACATTTGGACCACCGTATGGAGGCACATGTCTCAACCCATGGTGCAGTTACAGGATGAAAGCAAGTGTGATTACCTGGAGTCCACATTTCGGAAAAAGCTACTGAGGGCCTCATCATATAGTCCTTTCTGAATAGGAGAAAAACACAGGATATAAGGGACATTCATGCTTTATGCTTTATGCTTTAATTTGAATGACCCTGGGTTTTTTGAGGGCTTAGGTGCTGTGCAGCCGTTGGGGTATGAGGAGTGGGGGATCCTTAAAACAAAGCAATTTTACATAATTTTGGACCATTATTATTAATATAAATAACGTCCGAAAAGCTTAAAGACAAAACTTGCTATTTTTTTGTTTGTTTATTTATTTAATTGAATAATAATTGTGTTATTTACACATATCACAGCCTTCATCTGAACATTTAATTCTTCTGACAATGTTTGCCCTGTAAAATCATATTCTGCAAATCAAAAGAGCACATTCAGAAAACTGAAAATGGCACATTTAAAAATAGATATAAAATAAATAAAAAATAAATACAAAAATAAAGAATAAATAAAAAATATTTGCAAAAATAAAGAAATACAAAATAATTGCAAAAAGAGATGTATAAATCTAAAAATGTAAAAAAATAAATAGATAAATAAAGGGGAAATTTAAATAGAAGAGTAAATAAATAAGGGAATTAATATAAAGATAAATAAATAAAGATGCAAATTAAATCAGAAATATCAATTTATGTCACACTATCAATTAATTAATGGCTACATATATTTTTAACATTATTTTTGCTACATTTAATGACATTTATTTATTAAGTCATTTGTTTATTTATTAATTAATTTTTGATTTGGGCCGGTTCCATCCTCCATAGATAAGCACAGGTGTTAGTAATTATACTAATTAATGATTGCTCCATCCCAGTCCCCAGTAAAAATAAAAGTAGCTCATCCATCATTATTGGTATTAATTACACTTCTGCTTTTCTTGCTATGACATGTCAAATGTCTGTTGTGAAAAAAAAGTCTATTGTTGTGGTCTTTGCAAAAAGTCAGTCTTCAAAGTGTCTTCTCTGTATTGTGTGTGTGTATTAGCACTTACTTTATTGACATGAGCATGTTCTCTCAAAGCCAGATCCCAGAACCTGCAGCCGACCTGGTTCCCACACTGACCAACTGAAGAACACCAACACACAGTTAGTTTAGATTAGGGACATGTTTCCATGCCAACCCTTCGTTCAACCAGCCGTGAACCAGCTGTGAACCTCCAACACATCTATGACAGCTAAGCTAAGGTTAGCCTGTAGCTCGTTTCTGGATGCTAACGTTAAACTCCGTCTATTCACTGAGCTGCACTCGAGTTGTAACTCACCTTGGACAACAACTGACTGCGTCATGGCGGCAGCAACACGCAGAGCCCTTTATAAAGCGGGTTTAAGTCATACTTAATGTTCACATTAATCCAGAACTAAACATTAAAAACACTTTCTGACAAGACGTTTGAATGCTTCTTTAGTCTCGCGCCTCAGCTGTGTTTGGTCGAGTGCTGATGACGTATTACCATGGAAACCATGGAAACGGCGTATTTTGCTAGGTGGGTAGTGGCTAGAAGGGAACCAGCAAACTGGGGAAACTCTCGCGAGATTGTTAAGGTTAGGCAGTGATCTCGAATAGTTCAGGTTAGGATAGGTCAGGGGTCAGCAACCTTTACTATCAAAAGAGCCATTTCAGGCAAAAGAAAATAATAGTAATAATCTGTCTGGAGCCGCAAAACATTTGAGCATAGTGATATATAAGTCTAATGCAGGGCCAAGGTGCAAATGTACGACAGAGTATTAGGGCCACATTGAGGGAAAAAAATCAGAGATTTCAAGAATAAAGTTCTTATATTACAAGAAAAAAAGTCGTACTATTACGAGAATAAAGTCATAACTTTACAAGTAAAAAGTTGCAATATTATGAGAATAAAGTCATAACTTTACGAGAAAAAAAGAAAATAACACGTAAAATTACTACTTTATAATATTATGACTTTATACTATGATTTTTTTTCTCGTAAACCTATGACTTTATTCTCGTAATATTATGACTTTATTCTCAAAATCTCGGATTTATTTTTTTTCCTCAATATGGCCCTAATACTCCGTCGTACCATAGACCTACAACAATGACAAATGAAATTGAAAATGTAAACAAAAAAACAGTTATTATTTCCACTAATTTTATTAAAAATCCACAGGGAGTCACTGGAGAGGGGCTAAAGAGCCGCAGGTTGCAGACCCCTGGGATAGATCGTTGGGCAACGAGTCTCGCAAGACCTTTTGCAAGTTTTTGCAAATCTCAGATCAGATTTAGCAATTTCCGGGTTATTCTCCAAATAAATATGAAATTGTTTATTAGTTTAATACAGAAAATGTTATATTTGTAGAATCAGTCAAATGTATATTATGAAAAGAAACACTACTATATCTTTGACTGTATTATGATTGTTACTTAGGCAACAATGACACGACAAACAACAAATGAATGAATATGGTGTAGGCCTACTAGTCATTGCACTCATGTTGACTGAAGAGATGCTTTGTATAAGACTGAAAAACTATAATATTCCACGTTTCACAGCTTCTCCAAGTTGTTTTTCCTCATCCTCTGGCTACTATTTGGTTGTTGAAATCCACTTAATACGCAGCAGAGGGCAGTGTTTCCATTCGGATTTCAAGTGGCAGTCTATAATAACAACAAACAGTTAAAAATACAGAACAAATAACAGAATACGGATAGATTTTACAACAGGAATGAAATGAATCACTAGAATAAGTCATTTCCAAGTACTGTGTTGTAAGTTGGTGAGTCCATCCTGTTAATATAGCGCTCTATGATTGTTGATGGCTAGTCTAGCAGCTCTATTTAGGTGTCAGTGATGCAACAAAAATCAAACAAACATTCCAATTCAACAATAAAACCTCTGATAACTTTCTTTGTCAGCACAATTCACAGATAAAATTGATATATTAGTTTATAACCTGAAGATTAACAAGATTAAGGCTTACATGGGTGTAAAATGTGTTTTATTCATCACAAATAAAACAGTACAAAAGGAAAAGTTTTGAACATGAGCTTGTACAAAAAAAATGTGCCATTGTGATTATAAAGTGGATGGTGGAACATGACGTGCATTAACCCTCTGAGACCCGACTTAGAGGCTGTAACAGGTTCAGGAAAAACTGGCATGGCCATTTTCAAAGGGGTCCCTTGACCTCTGACCTCCAGATATGTGAATGAAAATGGATTCTATGGGTACCCACGAGTCTCCCCTTTACAGACATGCCCACTTTATAATAATCACATGCAGTTTGGGGCAAAAATCATGCCGTTTTTGAATTCAGTATAAATGTGTTATTTTCGCCTATTCTAAAAATTTGAATAATTAAATATTTCTGCATCTCCAAATGTCAAAAGTTTTTGTAACCAAATCACAGCATTGCTTTTTCTATGGTGTTCCTCAAGGTCTTGGTGTTTTAATGTGGTATTGTGGAGGCATTATTGATCATTTTTAACAATTCTCGAGTGGCAAGCCAGAAATTGTTGCAAAAACATATGAGACCTCATACACTTTCACAATTTAATTTAATTAATTATTTTTTATTTATGATTTATGACTAGAACAACTTGACACACAGTGCTGAGCTGCATCTCAAATTAATCTTCAGGTTCCAAGCTTTCCCACTTCTATGTGACATCTACTGTTGACCTGCTGTCTCCCACTAAACACCCCCTGTACCCCCCTTAAAAAAGACTAAAACAGGTCTATTGTGGGTCTCAGAGGGTTTTAACATCAAATGTGTCGTTCATATAATGCACTGTAAAAAGTCTAAATCATGGATAGACTGAACCTGAAATCTTTCTCCTATAAATCATGGGTTTCTTTTCTAGTTATTTTTTAAATCTGGGCGATTTGGTCGTATATTGAGACATTTTCATGTAAAACAATAATAAAAGAAATGACAAATTACAGTAAAAGAAAGAAACAAGGACAAACATCTGACAGAGTGAAAAGAATGGTGAGAACACTTCTCTTAATGGTTATGTTGGAGAGAAAGAGATGTTTTTAATGTGTTTGGTCAGTGCTGTATTGGGGATAGTGATGGCGTGGACAGAAGTGTTACGCTGCTGGACAGGTTCCAACGCTGACCGCTCCGCTGACCAGAACAGCTTTGCTGAAGCTCACTCGGCTGTTGTTGATGGTCAGGTTCCTCATGCAGCCCACGTAGGCCTTCCTGGTGGCGATGCCCTCTGGGAGGAAAAGATCTGAGAGGTGGAAGAGTGCATTAGAAGGGTGTCATGTTAGTATAGGATAACGGGAGACAATCAGAAAGGTGTTCACCTGGAGCTCCACCAATGAACACTGGCTTCTTGATGTCTGTGGAGCTGGGGTTCAGAGGTCCCACCACATGGTTGACCTCAGAGTCCACATCTAGCTGGACCACATTGGCGTCACGGATCACTAAGACCAAGCAGGATAGAATGCATCGGTTTAGCCAAAACACTCTACAGAATCAATAATCAAGCTGTAAAGAATGAAACCAAAGCACGGTGTCTTACTCATGTGGGTCTTTATTATTGCTATCTCTTTACCCCAGTGGTGGAAAAAGTGTTCAGATACTTTACTTAAGGAAAGTAGCGATACCACACTGTAAAAATACTCCGTTACAAGTAAAAGTTTTGTATTTAAACGCTGACTTCAGTAGAAGTTCAAAAGTCGCTGGAGTACCACTTACATATTGTAGCTGGTGGAGGTGAAGCTTATTTTAATATGTATACCATAGTATCCAATTTATACCCAACAGTATATTGTATATAATATATAATATAATGTTAAGTAGTTTAATCTGGAACAAGACATCATATTTTCTAAATTGATCCTACTGTATGTTTTGTTTGAAAAAAACTTAATTTGAATAATTTCAATGAAGTAAATTAATGACAATTAAGTATCTAAAATAAGTACAAGTACCTCAAATCTGTACTTAACGACAGCATTTAAGTAAATGTTCCTAGTCCACCACTGCTATTTACTACATAAGGGGTGGAAATGCAAAGGGAAAATTGTGCATAAATAAATAAATAAATGCATAAATACATAAATAAATACACATTTAAAAATGAATATGAAATAAATAAAGAATAAATGCAAAAATAAATAAATACATTTAAAAATTTGTAAAAATAAATACATAAATTATTAAAAGGGAAAATTAAACAGAATAGTAAATAAATAAGGGAATAAATGAGTCGATAAATAAATAAAGAAGCTAATTACAACAGAAATATCAATTTATGTCACATTTAATCAATTAATTAATGGCTACATTTATTTTTAATATTACTTTTGCTGCATTTAATGACATTTATTTATTTATCGACTCATTTATTCATTTGTTTTTTTACTTTGGCAGGTTCTGTCCTCCATAGAACGCCAAATCCGTATATTTATCTTAGATCTGTTTTAACGACAGTGTGAACACAACCACACTGAATTTAATATTTTCATGTGACTTCTCACCAGTGATTCTGTGCCAGTTGCCGGCACACAGACCCTGTCTGGGTGACACCTTTGTGAAGAACTCATGAGCCCCATCGTTCACCAGAACCACCACCTGGAAACACACACCAACACTGTATCCGTACTTTTGAACAGAATAAAAATGTGTTTAGTTTTCTGGATAACTGAGCCAAAGACTTACCGCCCCTTGATGAGTGTACATGGTGAAATAGCCCTCTGCTGAGCGCACATGCAGTAGTACTCCAGACGCCACACGGGGGCGCACCTCCATCACCAGCTCAAACCTCAGCCCCAGGTCAAATGTTTCATCTAAGGGAGAGAAGCAGAGAGAGCAGATGAAGGGAGTTCTGTACTGTATCCACTCTGGGCCTCACCTTTTCGCCACATTAATCAGCCATGTTTTCTCTGTGGTGCGTGCACGTGTGAAATTACTCCACTCGTTCAACAGCTGCAGCTCCAAGTTCCTCGGGGCCTCCACCTTCACCCCCCCATCCTCTACTCTCCCCCCTCTCAGCAGAGACACAATTTCACCCCAGTTGCACCGAGGGTATCACGTTCCCTCCACCCAACCAAACTCTCTCCATGCACACGGGATGGTGGAAGACCAGAGGGGCTAGTGAGTTAATCTCCTCTAAATCTAATGAGCCATGTAATATAACAGATGTTCAGTCTGCAAACAGTTGTAGCTCCTGCCTAATGTACTGTAACTGGTGTTACATTTGGGAAAAAGGAGTGCACAAAATCATCACTGTGCATTCATACAAAATGTAGAATCTTGTTTTCCATTCCAAAAACTAGTAGTGTAAATGTACCCAGCACGACATATCCTCCGTCCTCTGAGAAGTATGTTCCCGCCTCAGAGAGTCCCTCAAAGCATGGAGTGACCCCATAAGTCTCTGCCACGGAGGACAGCCACTGCCCATCGAGCTGGAGGTTCTTCAAACAGCCGGTAAAGCTGTATGCAGAGTTTCTCTAAAGGGACACACATGGAGACGCATATCAGAAGGTTACATCAACATTATGGGGCTATTGTTAAAAATTACAAGGGTATACAATAACAAGGTTTTCGCAAATTGCGAAAACGTGAGCTAACTGGAATCAGTCGCACCAGAGGATGTTTTGAATTTAGATGACTGTTACCCATTTTAAACGCTTGCTGTCAGTGCTACATATTGCTCCTTTAAAAAATGAGGATGCCCTCCTGTTGAGTTCTAAAGTGGGAGAAGGTCACAATGGTGGTTTCCTGCCGTCTGTGGGAACTCAGCTGAGCAGAGCAGGATGTCTGCTAGTATGACCATACTGGAATACACCAAAGGCTCATGAACTACAGAGATTTGTTACTATTTTTATTCAGCACTACAGACCTTGATGGAATATTCACGTGTTTCAAATGACCCATGTTGCGTATGTTTTTATTGTTAAATCTCTTCCACATACCTGAATATTCTTCTGGGCTCTCTCTGGAGGAACTCCTCCGACATAGAGCGGACTGCTGACATGCCAGGAGACGTTGCTTCCCGGAGCTCTGTCTTCCAGCACCGTGAGCCCATCAATTATTAACCGGCCCATACTGCCATCACGGATAAAAACAACCTGCAGCGGGAGAAGAGAGGAGATCGTCACTGTAGAAACTGTTGACACATAACTAAACATGCATCCACCCATGCATACGTACTGTACAGTATTGACAGGTGGAATAAGTTCCTGAGCTTACATTGTGCCATGCGCCGTCGTTGTATTTCTCCTCGCTCTTGATTTTGACCCTTTGGTCTGCCACGTTGAACGTGTATACGAGCTTCCCGTGGGCCAGGAAGAGAGCCATGAAGTTGTCCTCTTGGACATCAGATACATAAAAGATGAGGCCGAAGGATGAGTGGGTCTTCAGGGACAGGGAGAAGTGGGACCTGGGAGGTGGAAGGTGCATTAAGTCATGCGTGCAGAAGACACAAAGAAGAAACCCTTGAAGGAGTGCAGAGTGAGCACATGAATGCACTTGACCTTGAGGTTGCTTGTAAAGAGTTCTTGGGCTGTGTTTGAAACCGTCTACTACATACTACTGAGGAACGCAGTATGTAGTATGCAGTACCTACTGCGTTCCTCAGTAGTATGTAGTATTAAACAGTTAAAGTGATTTATTTTGCAGTATGCTAGGCCAGGCTTTAGCCTTTAAAATAGCTCTTAAAGCTGCAGTAGGTAGAATTGGAGCAAATATGATTAAAAAAAGTTATTTTTATAAATCTGAAATCTGAAAAAAAAATCATGTGTCTCTGTGTCGTCCAGTGCTTCTAATGGCATCTGCAAGATTTCACAGACCGGAGGAAAACAACCAGTCAGAGCTGATCTGGAGCCCGCCGTCTCTGAGCAGCTGTCAATCACTCGCAAACTCCGATCAAACGGTCAAACTAGGCAGCGCTGATCAAATATGAATCAATATTCTGTTACTGTAACACCTATTTCTCTCCTCTAATGTTTTCAGAATCATCTTGTAGTGTACTGTTTAGCTGTAAAATGACCGGCAGCCATGTTGAGATCTGTTGAGGAAATACCAATCACCGCCCACCAGCCGGAGCACAGCCAATAGGAACACTCTCTTTCTGAAATGACCTGTGATTGGCCAAAGTCTTCTGTCACGGGCTAGATTTTTTAAAGTCTGTAAACAGAGCCATGAGGAGGTGCAGAAGTCTAGTTTTCTCTCAGAATACTTGAATTACAATTTGCTGAAAGGTTATTATGGAAATTTTGCCCAATGATGCCAAAAATATACTGCCTGCTGCAGCTTTAAAGCACTGGACAAAAAAGCAAACTTATAACACTACTGCAGTATTATCAACAACTTTGATACTTTTGTTTGCATACTGCATAATAGGTGCTACATTTTGGACGAATCAGTACGTCGTGCTAGTATAGGATGAGGTTTCGACTACAGCCTTGGTTGGACATACCTCTCAGAGAGGGAGTCTGGCAGGTCTGTGTAGTGCTGCCTGCTGTTGGCGATGCCGCCGTAGTGGAAGGCTTGGCGGGTTGCTCTGGGACTCGAGGAGAGGTAGCAGGGCTCGATGTTGGGCTCTGATGGCTCCTGGTCATCATTCCTCACTTCCATCAGGCCCAAAGGGAGGCTGGGCTTCTCCCTGCTACCCTGCAGGATTTATTACAGCGTTTATTGAATGTTAGGATGACGCAGATCATTGCAACCAAATGAAAAAGAGATACAGTAGATGTGTTCCAGCACTCTATTCGTTTTACCTTCTGTGATTGGTTCTGTTTGGCTCTAGAAGTGTGTTCTCGGTGCCTTGACAGCAGAGCAGCAGGGGGGCGCTGGACTGGACAGTCCTGCAGGGACGTCTGGACCTTCTCTGTGTATCGCTGGAAGTCCTCGGGCTCGATGTCCCGGTCCTGTCTACAGGAATACAGGTAGAAGGAGTGACAGTGAGGGAGTGCAAGAATGCTAAACATGCTGCTGAGACGCTCTCAACACACTCTCCAGAAGTGTTGCAGTCTGCAGAGATATGACGGGGACCATTTGGACTAGTATAACCTGTAGGATAAATAGCATCCCCTCTTCCTCTAGGCTGTAGTGACTGTTCAGTGGTGTTTTACCTGTTGATGTAGGCGTAGCTGATGCAGCCTGTGAAGTTCTTGAAGCTGCTGCTCGGAGACCCTCCGTAGTAGAAGGTCTTCACAGCAGAATCTGATGAGGACCTTGTGGCAGATGCTGGACGTTTCTTCTCCTGCTTGTCTTTGTCGTCCACCAACAGTGAGTACCTAGGGTGAACAGTTCAACCAGTCACTCATTAAATGACACTTTCTTTAGCCCCGTTTCCACCGCAGAAACCTTCCCCTGGAACTAAGAAACTTTTGAGGAACTCATTACATTTCCATCGCAGGGACCAGGGTCTAAATTAAGTTCTGGGGACATTTTACGGGGCCTTTTTACCCCCCCAAAAAAGGCCCTGGTCGGGAGGTAGTACTTTCTGAAAGTACCGTAACTTTCAGGATGGAGTTTGCAGGGATTACTGTCACTGATTGGTCAAACACACACACAGCGCCGCTTCAACTGTGCCGCTTCATTCATAATACAAGGACGTACTCTAGTATCGATTTAGGACCATTTCAGAATAAGGGGGGAGAGCATTTCTCTTTTTAATAACATTCAAAGTAAAGTTAGGCTCTGCTGTCGGCTTCCAGACTCATTAAAATTAAAATGCCTGATCTTAAAGCAACCTGTGTGTGGAATTTTAAAATGTGTGACTTTGGCGCCTCCTAGAAGTAGATAAAAAAAAAAGACACACCACGTCTCTTAAGCCAATCCTACTCTGGGGCAGTGAGAATGAAGGAGCTGAAAGCAACACATAGTCTGCATTTTTATTACATGCCAATAGACCAAACTGAAACTTTCTACAATCAAATCAAATTCTTCAGGAGACTCATATGGGTTAAACAATCAAATAATCCTGCAACTTAAATGATGCAGATGGTAGAACTGCTCCTTCTAAGAGGAGTTTTGTTCTCTCCGTGTGTCTAAATTTAAGTCTAACGTCATTCGGTTGAGAGGAAACAGGATGCAGAGATGGCTAAACTCAAAACCCAACACAGTCATGCACTAAAGACAGCTGTTGGCAGGACGCCGCAGCTGCGAAGCTGAACACTTACTTCTGACTGTTTATCGAGGCCACTAAGAAGTGTGTCCTTCCGTCATTGTATTGTTTCTTGTGTGATTTAACTCGCGTGCCTCTGCAGTTCAGCACCACGGCTCCGTTCTCCACAGAGATGCTGAACTCATCAGACTGAAGTGGGAGAAAATAAGGTCATAGATGTTACATAGCAGAACAATTACACCTGATTACAAAAACAAGGTACATTTTTGATTAATGATACTTGAAACTGCACTTAAAAACTCCTTTTCCCAAACAACCATTTTTCATTTTGCATCATATAACTTTCTAAAATGTGACTTTTTTCCATGTGTATTAGTAAAGAGCTTAGTGTATACCTCGTCACTCAGATAGAACAGGAGTCCGCCGGGCTGCAGCGTTCTAAAGTTGAGTCCTCCCTCAAAGTTGTCGAAGGGTGAAATCTTCGCTGTGGATCCCAGGTAGCTCTCTCCAGTGAAATAAGCTTTACGGGACATCTGTAAATAAAAACACATCTCACTTTTATCACCTATTACCTTTCACTCTCCGCTCAGCTTACGGTTCACGAATCCCCCAATGGGAATATATCTGTCTGACTGTGAGACACTCTTCATCCATATTTGGCATTGGTTCTAGAGAGGGAAATATACAGGGAGCACTTACAAAGGATTCCTCAGGGCAGCCGCTGCTGATGCCGATGGTGCCAGGCTCCTCCAGCAGATTGAAGTCCTTTTTCTGGAACTGGAAACCTTTCACGCAGCCTTTCAGGCCTACGACAGCAGCCAGCTCAGGCCTGTGGTGATACACATACTGTCACCATCTTATCGTGAAATTCTGAGCTGCACTAGACACAAGGTATCTATATAAGACAAGGTATCTACTGTATATAAAAGACATCTTTCTTATGCTGCCAAATTGCAAAGTGGTTAAACATATTTAATAGGGGTGTAATGATTCATCTACTACATCGATGTATCGATTTATATTCCTACGATCCAACTACATCGATAGGTACTCGGCAAGTTGTCCTTCATTTGTTGTTCATTTGTCATGAACAAGGAAATTAGTTATAGCATGTACCAGGCTGTAAACATGTTTATTTCTGCTGTAAAGTTGGGCATTCTATCATGGGGGTCTATGGGGATTGACTCACTTTTGGAGCCAGCCTCAAGTGGCCATTTGAGGAACTGCAGTTTTTTGGCACTTCTGTGTTGGCTTCATTTCTCAGACCCGGAGGCTGCCGCTTGCCTGAGACATGAATGCTAATGTTGCTCTATGTCTGCTTGATAAATGACAACTGTTTGCTAACACATTCGCTATAGCAATTTTATAAGTTCATGCCAACAGCCTACAGCTTGTTTCAGCAGCTTCAACGGCAGTGAGCGAGTGTCTCATCCAGAGAAGTCCTTTCTAAAATGAAATACGTTGCTCTAAGCTGTCACTTTGGGGCTTCCAAAGGGTGACGCAGTTCATCTTTGAGTGTTTAAGTGAGAAACATAGCCTACTGTCAATGCAGTTCCTGGAAAACAGACCACTGCTGTGTTGTAATATGTTTGGTAGCAAGTATATTTTACTCACATGGATTGGAGAATGCTGGAGGGAGCCCCACCTATGTAGATATCTGAGAAAGGCAGTGTGGTTTTCGGATTCTCCATAGATTTAACATGGCTCTTGTCCACCAGGAGGATAACCTTCTTTGACTGATGGTAGATCACTGTCACCTGTGCAAAACGGCCCAACACGACAGTTACAGCAACACACAACTCATTCACAAGTTGAAATTGTCTACACCCAGCTGAATGAAAAATCTACCTCATGATATCGTGCATCATTTATTTGCAGCTTTGGTAAGTTATCCTCCATAAGTTGTGGCCCTTTGCTGAAGCCAAAGTCGTACATTAGCCGCAGGAAGCCATTCTTTATCTCTAAAAGGAAGAAATTAGCCTGAAAAGAAGGAAGTTAAAATGCATTAGGATTTGCCTATGACATTTCAGCTATACATTGAACAATGACAACTCAGTATGCTTCTACGCTCTATTAATTTAGTCTAGAAAGAAGAAAATGTGATATCACATGATGAGATGTACTGTATATTTAATGTACAGTATATGTGGAAATGTTCCACTGATACCCAGCCTCTCAGGCCTGGGGTCAAATAAGGGGTCACACTGACACTGATATATTTACCAGATGGTGAGTTTATCTGGATATGGTAAAAAATAATTTTAGACTTTTGATTATTTTTCAGTGTGAAAAACTCTTTAGGACGTTTATTACCCAGTAGTGCAAAGCCCTCCTGTCAACTCTTTTATATTCTCTCTGTACACACATCACATACCATACCTTGACGTGGACAATTACTATTATTATTTTTATCAGGGCTGTCAATCGATTAAAATATTAAATTAATTAATTTAATTGGATCAATCACACATTTTTTATCTGTTCAAAATGTACCTTAAAGGGAGATTTGTCAAGTATTTAACACTCCTATCAACATGGGAGTGGGCAAATATGCTGGTTTATGCAAATGTATGTATATATGTATTACTGGAAGACAATTACCTACATAAAAACAATGACAGATATTGTCCAGAAACCCTCACAGGTACTGCATTTAGCATAAAAAATATGCTCAAATCATAACATGGCAAACTGCAGCCCAACAGGCAACAACAGCTGTCAGTGTGTCAGTGTGCTGACTTGACTATGACTTGCCCCAAACTGCACGTGATTATCATAAAGTGGGCATGTCTGTAAAGGGGAGACTCGTGGGTCAAGGGACCCCTTTGGAAATGGCCATGACAGTTTTTCTTCGCCAAAATTTAGCGTAAGATTGGAGCGTTATTTAACCTCCTTCCCGACAACTTTTGGTTTTCTAGTTTCATATGATACCCATATCTTCACTCTCACTTTAAAACTGAGCCCGCTACAACCTAAAAAAACGCCGGTTGTGTTATTGCCTTAAAGAAATTAGTGGTGTTGACTTTGACAGCCCTAGTACAAATCCTATACCCTATACAGCTGAAAAAGGAAAATAAAGTAATTGCATGAAAATGTATATATTGTAGTCTACTGTTGTTGATGAAAACAAAAGAAAAATTAAGTTACAAAAAGAAAAGAAAAAAGTATTTTTGTGTGAGGTTAAAGATTTAAAGAGTATTTAGACTTACCCCATTGACCATGAGGAAAAGGACACCGTTGTTGTCAACAGTTCGCACTGAAATATCAAATCTTGTGACAACATTAAATTTGCCCCTCCTCTCAATATTATTGATGAGCGCGTAGCCCGTTCCATCAAACAGGTAGCTGGCAATACGACTCTGGGAAAATGCCAACTTGTACCTGAGAGCAGAAGGAGAAATCTTATGTTATACATTTCTTAAGCAATTTATGCGATGAATTCAAAATGCAGAATGTTTCAACATCTCGTTCAGGTACAGTACATCCCTTATACTTCAACACAAGAAAAAGTATCAAATGAGAAGGCTGGATAATCAAATGGAAAAAAATGGGCAACTCCTATTTGTACCTCTAAAGTACAGTATCAACTATCAAGAAAAATCAAGAAGCTTTAAAAGCTTCTGTATATACAGTATATATATATATATATATATATATATATATATATATATATATATACACAATGCACAGTGAGTGGCTGGTTGGGATGAGGGGGGGTGTACTGTACCTGGAGCACGGTGTTGATGTGGCGTCATCCATTTTGTGAGTCTCTTTGAAATTGTATAGACTGATGACGTCGTTGTTCAGCGAACCCAACTCGATGCAGCCGACAAAAGGAGCAAGACTCAGCGGAGGTGGAAGCTGGTTAATTAAAAACAAACAAACAAACAAACAAACAAACAAACAAAAAACCCCCACATGTCATCATTTAGGAAAAACCAGAGGATTAAAAAAGGATTTATTTGTATTAAAGGGCAGGTCAATCTGAGTTCTGTTCCGTGTTTTTTCAAACGGAAACGCCCACTCAGCTGTTGCAAAAAGCAGTGACGTAGGTTACCACAGTACGCTAATCAATAAGGTTATGAATAATGTGAATGCTAGCACTAGCTGAGTCAACGTTAGCTGTGCATAAAAAAACCCAACATATTTTAGCCACCAAAAAAAATCTATATCAGTATCACTTTAAGAATACGCTATATTTACAATATTTTCACTGCTTTATCTCGCCGTCAGACAGACCTTTGCGACGGGGAACTGAAGCCGTTATATCGTTGTCTTCAAAGCCACCAGACTCCATTCTCAAAAACAGTAATTTTAACTCGCTGAACACGGGAGTTGCTGGTCTACCGCTGCACCGATCGGTTAGTTAGTTTGTGTTATTGTGTGACTTTCGGATCTGAACTAACGTGGCGTCCACAGCAGTACATTAGCTCAGCTTCCTGCCGGTACTCCTGTCTGTTTCTCTTAACTGGGAGCACCCCGACTATAAGGACGTATACTGTAGCAGCGTCATCATGCAGAAACCTACTTCAGGTCACGTGGGAAAATAGCATTTTGACACTAAAACATGCCTATTTTGAACAAAATTTGAATGTTCGGATTTGAATACATAAGGAACACCACTGGGAAGCTACAGAATGATATAAAAACCTAAAAAAATAAATTAAAAAAAGGCATTACCCTGACATCTGGTGGGACGCCACCAACAAAGAACACTATATCCTTGGGGTCGATGTCAAACAGCGAGTCAGTGCCTGGAGCTTCGCCTTTCTGGATGAACTTCTGCTCGTCTGTGGAGCTCTGGCTGGGGATGGTCAGGAAGACTTTCCCATGTCTGCCCAGCCTGCAAGCAGAGAGCACAAAGGAGCATGAGTAATCAGTCTCACACTCCACAGGATACCCTTCAAGTTTTATTTTATATCTTTCATTTAGTTGATTGAACATATTGACATTCCAAATTCATTCAAATCATAATTGTTCAAGAACATTTGTTCATGTGACAAGTTCTTTTAAATCACTTGGTAAACAGATTATTAATAGTTATTTTACTTTTAACAAACAACAAAATGATAATCAGTAATGTTTACTAGTTATTAGTAATGCTATAAATTATGTTATTTTAACAGTTTATTGTTGCACACATTCTAACAGTTTGTAGACTATGTATATAAGTATTTGTTAATGATTAAGATATTATTTGGAAACCTTAAATAAATTCTTCGTAAACCATCTATAAACATTACATAGATAGATATTACATTACATAGATAAACATTATTTGGATGTTATTATAAAGTTGCAACGCATGATTATAATATCTTGTAAAATGGTTAATAAATGTAAAGCATCTATAAACATGATTTAGATAGGGAGTTAATATATTGTCAATGTTTAATAATTGGTTTCTGGTCCATCTATCTGTGTAATGTTTATAGATGTTTTACAAAAAAATGTCTCAAAGGTTTACAAATCATTTGGTAATCATTAACAAATACTTAATATAGTTTATCAAATTTTATAATGTGTGCAACAATAAACTGATAAGAAATACTTTACTAATGTAATCAGAATGTAATTGTTACCGTCTCTTATCAGCTATGACACAATATCGAATTTATAAACTAGTTATTTCATATTACACAAAAATACAAATTATAGCATTACTAATAATTATTACACATTATTAGTTATCATGACATTGTTAATAGTAAAACAAGGCAAAAGTCACATACAACCCCCTCACCCCCCACCTCCGCGCTCACTGCTTGACCCCTACTAAAGTAAGGCCAAAGGTTTTGCCCTTTTTGGAACTAATGACATTAGTCTATTGAGCACAATCTAGCTTGTTATTATCAATAATTTTGGGCACCCTGGACTTCTAACCCCCAAAAGGCACAACTAAACCACACTGTCTACCATCATACCAAATTTGAAGTTCCTAAGTTAAATAGTTTCTGAGTTCTGCTCTGAAACGAGGACGAAAGGACGGACACGCGGAGCGCTATATATCCCCGACTACGTTGTCATGGGGGTATAATAACTATCAACTGAGTATAATTAACTATCAATTTACCATTTATAAGTGATGGTGATTACAAAGTGTTACCAATCACTTGTATGTTACTTGTGATTCTTGTATAAAGCGCACAGATTACATCTAAAGTTCATTACCTCTCTACTTTGATGTAGTTGAAGACCGCGGGCCATTGGCTGACAGGCTTTGAACCCAACGGGATCTCAACGTCTTCACCCCCGAGGTTGTAAACGTACACCAGGTTGTCATTCTTGATGGCCAGTCCCATGTAGTCTTTCCTACCCTGTGAACAAAAACAACAGAAAAAAAACAAACCCTCATGGTGAGTTCATTCCCTGTTCATTTTCCCATCACGCCACTTGTTTTTGTCAGAAGTTTCCAACAGGGAAATGATAATACGTCATGTTATTTAACCTTGAAATATATAGTGGCTTGAAAAACACAAACATCCTTCATTCGAGACAGTGCTCACGCTGAGGCTATTATTCAACACTGAAAAGCCGAAGACAAACACCGCTGCATAGATTACAGTGGCGGTGAAATCACCATGGTGAAGTAAAGAGAACAGAGAGGCCTCACGTTGGCTAGCTGCACTGTTTCTGTGCCCTGGTGTGCGGAGGGGGGGGGTAACGGTATTTATGTAAATGAACTCCAACTTTGAAGGCACATGTCAAGTAAGGTTGAGACCCTTCGACTGCACGGACCCTACGCAAGTGAATAACGGGGACTCTTGGGGGATTTCCTACTTGGATCGGTGATAACAAATACACGCACACCTAGTATGTAACCACAATAAATATAACAAAAAGAGATAATGTTGCATTATGTATGAGTGATTATGTAACTGTAATAACTGGGATATATATGCACATTACAATTTGGATTCAAAGTTCTTTTGCTTGCGCTGTCATTATGGACTGAGGATCATTAAAGGACTTTTTTGTGGATTTTGGATAGAGATCACAAGTTTCTTACGGATTGCTCAGTTTGGCAGTTAAGGAAGGATTGCAACGTCCATGCAACAATTTCCCTCTCTCTTCCCCAACAAAAAGGACTGAATCAGGTTTCTAAAATCTTACAAAAATTATATTCTTAATCGATAACCAAGTATATCCAATTCATTATAATTAATCATGTTTGAATTACATCTGAGCTGTATGCCTTGCCCTGCCTAATTATACAATAAATTCATTATCTGAATTTAAGCAGATAAAATTGTGGACATTGGCTTTGTGTCACTTCTTAATTGTGGTCTTTAGTGTATAGTGTGCTTAAAGGTCCCATATTGTAAAAAGTGAGATTTTCATGTCTTTTATATTATAAAGCAGGTTTAAGTGCTTTATAAATACTGTTAAACTATCAAAATGCTCAATATACGGAGAAATACACACAGCCCGTATTCAGAAATTGTGCGCTGGAAACAAGCCGTTAGGATTTCTGTCCATTTGTGATGTCACAAATGTACAATATTTAGACCATTACACGGTTTTAAACATAAACATTCTAAATGTGTCCCAGTTTATTTCCTGTTGCAGTGGATGTGAATGACATCAGCTGACAGGAAGTAAACATGGACCCAAGCTGTTTCCTAGCAACGCAATTCCGTTGCAATTCCGTTGAAATGCACTAAAACGGAGCGTTTCAGACAGAGGGTGAATACAGGTATATTAAGGCAGACAGTATGAGGAAAATAAAGTTTTTTTTTAACATCACAGCATGTAAACATGTTCTAGTAGAAACACAAAATACAAGTATGAACATGAAAATGAGCACAATATGGGACCTTTAACACCTTACCTGGTTCCTAAAGGTTACTCTAGTCAAAAATTAATATAAACAGACTCTTTGGACTTGCTGTACAAGTTTCTTAATTTCATCCTAGCACTGTACCAAGTGCTCAGATCATAGAGGAGAGCTGCCGTTAATGGGCGTGGCCGGTAACAGTGCTTAGCTCCAGGGTTATTCAGCCAGGCGTCCGGACGTAGGCAGTTAGAAGCTAGGCGTGTCTCCTCGCCAACAGCTTAAACAGTTTTCAGCTAAATTACTGATTGTGTAATACCGACACAGAGCTGACACCCGGACCCTTTAATCGGAGAGCTGGACTAAATACTTCCTGAACAGGAGTATAAAATTGTGGATCTAACACACACACATACACACACATGCACTATTGTCACAGGCGTCTCTTGGAGACCTTTTGAAAGGGCAACTGTGCGCTTTCAAAGCCATTCCTGCCTCCACGATCACAACAAACTATTCATGTCCTACAAGCTGCTCCCTGCCTTTCATCTCTGCCCCGGGCCTCTGGGTGCAAGTTTGTCAAGTTTTGTCAGCAGATCTGGGCCACCCTAAAACCTCCTCGCTCACTAGCACCTATTCGACACATACAACGGGGAAGAACGGCCAGGACGTACACTTTTCTTAGAGTTGTGAGCTAAATGTGCATGCATGGTTGTTCCACACATGTGCTTTTACTTGATGTAATGGCTCCCATCTGTATCAACTTAGCATTCCTCCTGGTAGGCATTCGTTTTACAGTAACCGATTACCCTAAAATGGTAAATCAACCAAATTAGTTTTCCCTGCATTCCTCACATTTCTGTCTCCCAGGTATAAGATGAAACGGTCCTCTATGGGATCCTTGTCAGGGTCCACTCTGATGAACAAGCTGATGGATGTCACTGTCTTCAGGTCTTCCAGGTTGCTGTGAGGATGAACCTCCACCGAGGACTGGCCGTTGAACTTCATGGACACTTGGACCTGGAACAAAACAAACCAGAATGACTTAGAGCTCATGGTGAGACGACACAGTCTCACGGCAGTTTGTGAAATAGTCACAAATTTTAATCTATTTGATTCGTGTACATAGACACAAATTTCCATTTTTTTTTCATGAAGCTCAGCACGACACGTAAACAAAGTATTTTTTGTGCTTTTTCCTGCGATTGTCCAGCTATACGTGACGCACGTGTCAATTTCCACTCCAGTCTTTTCAAAATAAAACTACTTAGTTAGATTTAGTAAAGGATGGCAGTTTAGGTTAAAATAACATCAGAAGTGCCGTTACTTAAGTACGGAAGGTATGTAACAAATAAATCAACTTTGACATGTGATTTCACACGGGACATGAACAACGGTCTCCTGAGTGAAAGTCCTGTGTTTCTCCGATCCACCCTGACATCCTCCCCAATGGCATGCTAATTACAACCTACTACATCCATGGTATCGCCTAATACTTCGCTAGATATTAAGTTGACTGCAACGTAATATTCTCAACATGATTCATGAGAACACTATTCATAAAGTCTGTCTCTTTTTTTTTTTTGTGGTCAGTTATAGTTGACTAATGTATGTAAAGTTGCCACCGTAGGAACAGTGGTTACATAACCTTCAAAATGAGCCTCATTGGTGCCCTCCGGTACATAACAAATAGCACTACACCCCCTAGTCCTGAATCAACCATATTGTAAGCATGTTCAAAATGATGAACTAACTTTCTTGGCCACACTCCTGGCTTGGGCTATAAGCTCTCTGATCCTCATGATGTTGGTGGTCACGTTGTTGACGGGCTTCTTCTCCTCGACCACCTTCAGCTTGTCCAGCAGCTTAGGAACGAGAACATTCAGGTTCTCCACTATCATTGAAAGAGAGCAAAACAAGAACTTAAACAGGATGAAATATACAAAGAAACTAGCGAAAGTGAACAAAGCCAAGAAATATGAACAGGGTTTATACGTTCTGGAGTTTACTGTTAAATGGTATTTAAAATGGTGATTTCCCACTGAGGACCTTTTAGAATATGTACGTGATGCCGTGAACATTGCAGCAGTTATGATACCTGCTTCCCCGGCAGACAGGACGGCCTGTTCATAAGCGTCTGTAGAGTACTCGTCGTTCCTCATGTTGTTGGCCCACTGCTCCACCTTGCTGCTGATGGGAGTGATGGTTTCAAGGACCTCTGCTGAGCGGTTGAGAGTCCCCTCCGCCACCTCCAGGGTAAACTCCAGTCGCTGTGGTGTTCTGTCTGGAATGGATGCAGAAGGCGACAAAGAGCAAATTCTGATACTAAATGTCAAAGTCCAGAGTATTTAGTTGATGGCCAAAATGGGCCTGTTGGAAAAGTGGCCTGCTCTCATTAAAGCTACAGTCGGTAATTTTAATAAAAAATAACTTTCTGTCATATTTGCTCAAACTATCACTATAACCGGACATTTGTACCTGAGACAGATAATATGCGCTCTTAATAGAGAGGCGAAGTCCCTCCCCTTCCGGTGGACCACCATGGGAAAAAATATATAAACGGAAGTCGACGGCGAGAGACAAATATTTTTTGGATCCCGTTTAAAATTGCGCAACGAATCACACATATGATGTTTGTCAATTTAAAACATCATTTTGCCATTCAAGAAAGTCTAATTTCTTTCCGAAATAAGGTCCCATGGGATCCCCCGGAAGGGGCGGGACTTCACCTCTCTATGGTATTTTGCACCTGAAGAAAAACAACGAATCAGAGCCAAGAAGTCCTGAACTGTTTAGCTGTAAAATGAGAAAGTTTGCTCCGGCTGGTGGCCGGCGCTTGGCTTTGGCTCGACTGTTTTCAACATGGCTGCCGGGTCCCAAACTTTTTCATTTTTCAGCTGAACAGCACACTGCAAGATGTTTCTGAAAACATTTGAGGAGAGAAATAGGCATTACAGTAACAGTGCTTCCTAGTTTGACAGTTTTTTTTTCACTGAATGTATGTCATGTAATACTGTCAGGTTATAGTGACAGTTTGAGCAAATATGACAAAGAGTTATTTTTTTTATTAAAGTTACCTACTGTAGCTTTAAACCCAATGCTTAAAATGGTCAGTTCATCTAAATGATCAAAACCAGGCACATAGCATATCTTAAAACCTGAGCAAATGAAACCAAATCTATCTGTCTATCATGTTTGTTTTTAAGTAATTTGGGTGAAACAACCCTTTAATTAAAATATTAAAAGATAAGTTTGACAGGAACTACACCTGTTGACAAGGGAAATGGCTAGAAAGCTCTGGCTAGCTCTGTACTGAACAAACAAATATGAAATTTGATTTTCTCATCCATCTGTGGGTTTGACAGCAAAACGTCAGACTGGTACTTTTAAACAACCAAGTATTGTCTCACCTGTATGAATTCCACTGATATCCTCCACTATTTCTGCAAGTTTTTTGGTGTTTTTCTCCATGGTCTCTTTGGTCTCCTCGATGTATTTCAGCTTGTCAATCACCTCAGCTTCTACCTCTGTCACAGGGAGACACGGTAAAAGTCAAAGGGACATCGGATAGTGGACACATTAACAATGATGTCTCATTCTGTGACGGCCCCATACCATTTTGTTCTGAATGCAATGAAACAGACTCCTTGAAAACGTTGTTGCTCTGCTTCACCAGGTACCCGAGCTGCATGTTGATCCCAGCGATGGCCTAAAACACAGAACACATAATGAAGTTATACAGACAGTTGACAGGTGTTACAGTCGATGCATGCTGTGTATTTCTGTGATATAACATACGTCTTCAGCTCTTTGGGATAAGTTGCGGGTGGTGAGCGAGGTGATATTGGCATCGTCGACGTATTTCACGATGTTGTTGTAGACGTTGGCGGCACTTATGGCTTTCTGCACGAAGCCGTTGGCGTCGCTCTCTTTCAGATCCCTGGTGGAGACAGAATGATAGATGTTGCAGTCTAATTTGAGCTTTTCTATGTTGTATAGCATCAAAAGTCCCAGTGCTCATGGAATTCATATTAAATTAAAGCTGCACTAATCAATATTTTTACTTAATAACAATGGATCAAATGACTAGGAGTAATGTGAAAGGGGTTGCTCGTAGTGACAAACCCACAGAGAAATATGATGCAACTCCCCCATCCCTCTCTACGTAGCATTTTAGCACCTTTCAGCTCATTGCTTTGGTTTTTGGGACACAACTTTACTGTTTGTTTGGTCCCACTGCTCTCATCAACCTAGTTTCAAGCCAACACATTATCACTCCCAACTCATCAAATACCAACGCTTGGTCAGTGGCCCTACGCTTCAAACTATGACGCTCTAGGTATTGTTTTTTTTTTCAGTGCCACAGACAGGGTAGAGAAGTCTTGAGAGATGGACTAATGCATTATTGCTTTTGCTCTTTTCGTGGGTCGGATTATTTTGTAACTAAAGTAATAAGTTTAATTCAGAAGGCTGTCTCACTCCTCCAGTTGGTTGGCCTGGCTGTCCAGCTCGTCGGCGTGCTCATCGGCCCTCTGCACCAGATCTCTGTCAGCCAGCGAGAGACGCTCCGTCTTCTCCGTCAGCTTTTGGCTGGCGCCATCGATCGCTGCGTGGTACTGGGTCACGTTCTGTACAGATGCAAACACACACACACACACATATACATTATTTCATTTACTAGTTGCAAGGACATTCCACTACTTTGCATTTATGTCCCAGTCTCAGAATCCCCTATAATGTCTGTACATGTGCTATTCTTAGTTACATCCTCAGAAATTGATTTTTTACCTTGCGATTACTCAAAGTCCAAAGTATGAAAGAGCACACACAAATGCACACACAAGCTAACATTGTTACCTCAGGCTGATTGTAATTCACAAAGTAACTCAATAGAGAGCTACTTGACTAAAAGGGAGAGCTGTTTGAGAAAACAGTTTATTCAATCTCTGGCAATCCACAAATTGCTTCCAAATCAAATTGGCCAGTTTAAGAATACGACACAGGCTTCGTCTCAGCAATCCATTTCATGAATAAATTCAATGCAAGCCCTGAGATATTGCAGCCCCATATCACAGTCTATTAGATTATGATCCATACTCCCTCATTCAGTGAGCCATAAAGGAAACCTGAGCGTTGTTGGACAGCAGGGACCCAGACATTTCTCCATTCTCAGCCCTGACCCCTGCTTATGAAACCACCACCATTGTCCTCCTGACAATCCTGGGTCGTCACAGTCACGTAGGCCTCACCTGCACCATAGCATCCACCTCAGCCACAGTCCTCTCTGTTTCAGAGATGGAGCCTCTGGCTACTTCCAGTGTGTCGTTAACAGCAGCGTGGTCCTCTGTCAGCCTCTCCTGTTTCGCCTGGGGGCACATGGACATAAACATGATCACATTTAGCCACAATTCAAGCATCAGAACTAGATTGCAGCTGAGATCGATATGAAATGAGAAAGGGATCTCCACGTTGCAATAACATGTTAAGCGTCCTCGGGCCGAGGACTGGCTCTAGCTCTGTATTTAACACACGGACATGAGAGTGGTATTGACATGACACTCGGCAGAAAAGCGAATAAATGCATTTCCAGAAATGTCTTTCTTTAAGCTAAAACGAGCACACTTAGGCCTATGTTTTCTCCAAACGTTTTTTTCTAATTTCAGATTTAAAGGTCGACTCCATCTGCGTTCTTTTCCGGGGTTTTCAAATGGAAACGCCAACTCAGCAAACAGTAGTGACGTAGGTTACCACAGTCAGCTAATCAATAAGGTTATGAGTTCAATACTAGCTGTGCTAAGTTTGGAAATAACTGAAAGGGTTAGTTTGGATTTTTTGAAGTGGGGTTGTACGTATACTCCCGTGTCTTGCGAGGTAAAAATACTGTTTTTGTCAATGGAGTCTGGTGGCTTTGAAGAGAGCGATATAACGGCTTCAGTTCACCGTAGGATGGCGAGGTAAAACAGCTGTGGATGGGTGCAGCAGAATCATGTATTTCAGCCACCTAAAAAAATCAATATCAGTTTAAGTGTACGCTATATTTAGAATATTTCATCCGCTTTACCTTGCCATTTCAATGGGGAACTGAAGCCCTCTTTGAAGCCACCAGACTCCATTGGCAAAAAACAGCCATTTTACCTTGAGGAACAAAGGAGTTGCTGGTCTACCGCTGCATCAACCGGTTAGTTTGTTTGTGTTAATGTGTGACTTTCTGATCTGAACTAACGTGGCATCCACAGCAGTACATTGCCGACCGCCATCTAAGTTACTGTATGTAATACACAGACTATAAGGATGTACTGTATATATATGCTGTACATGTAGCAGCGTCATCATGCAGAAACCTACGTCAGGACACATGGGAAAACGTTTTTAGAAGTGCTTGTGAAAATACCATTTTGTTGCTAAAACTATTACGTACTTTGACCACAATGTGAATGATTGGATTTGAACATATAAGGAACACCACTGGGAAGCTACAGAATGATATAACAAACCTCAACAAAAAAATGGATAAAATGATGGACTCGCCCTTTAAACTTGTATTTTACTTTTTTTCTGCAGAATTTTGGGATACATTTTTAGCTTGTATTACTTTTTAATTACCAAGATGTAATATGATAACTGTGATATTGGGGCGTCCTGGTGGCCTGGTGGTTACAATATAACCGCAACATCCCTGGTTTGATTGTGGCCTGGGACTTTTATTGCATGTTAAATCCCTCTCTTTCTCTAATTTCAGCAATCCAATAAAGGTAAAAAACTATGATTCTGAATTACTGTCCAGATATATGTTCCGTAGCCTTTAAAATAACTTCAGATATGCCTCTACTGTATAGCAGCATAGTAATTTCGCTGGATGTGCAGTGCAGGGTAGACTCCTGAAAACAGGAACTTCTCTTCAGGCTCTTTTGTCATTCTTAATAGCGCTTTTATAATATAACTTTCTATACTGTTTAATAAGCAGGTTCTTCTGATAGGAGGTATGTGGTTGTTGGAGATAATGGTTTACAGTAGCCACACCCCACCTTTAATTTGACTGCATGACTGAGTATGGCACAATGATGAGAGCATTTGATTGGCCCTGGTAGCCCAGCAGTGTGCACACAGTGTGGCTGCAGCTGGTGTCGACCGGTCTGTGCTGAGGCGAGGAAGAGCCCCCAGATTAGGAGAGGCTCCATGTTTGGATAGTGCACCATTCATGGCATTGATTTACAGCAGAGACCCTGATCATGGAGATCCCCACTCCTGATAACACACGCGCAACCAAAAATACACAAACACAGAGAACTCAGCAGCAGCTGTTCTGCTGGACGGTAGACCCATAATGTGGACCGGGGCATGACGACGAGGGCTGGATCACAACTTCCTGAATCCAAATTCCAACCATGTATGATTTTACAGAGTATTCAATCAACAAATCCAGGGAACAAGATTAAAATACATTATATAAACTCAAGGACTGGGAGGTCCAGACTAGTGTTTTTGCATATTTTAACCCCTTTATTACAAATAATGTGTATATTGACATTATTGGCAACCATGTTCCATGGCATATGTTTGGATATTTAGATGTTTTAATGTGTGTCCTATCTGCCAGGTAGCATAGACTGTGTTTGCGTGCCAATTTGTTTCATATGTGAGAACGGGGTGTTGAAATGGGCAGTGGACGGGATCACACCGGCCAAAACAAAAACAGATGTTCTGGACCAGAATGGACATTTCAAAGGAGAACATACTGGCTGTAGCGTTGTTGTTGGAGAAGCCAGGCGTCGTCTGAAATCGTTCTACATACTTTTTGTGTGAATAAACAGTAGTATGTATCTTTTCGGATGCACTGAGCAGTAATTTACGTCGTCGCTCCCTGAGAGCCTCCTTGCCGGTTGGAGACGTATAACCATGGTAACTCGTGACAACCTCATGTGACCCAAACGACAGTTTGTGAGAATCAAAGTCTGAATTAATTTAAAATATATATATTATGCCTGGCAAACTGAAATCTTTAACATCAATGTCAACAACCGTTATGAACGTTGTCATCACTACCGCATTGCATTGTGGGATATTTATGAGTTTCCAGCATTGCAATATTTCACCACAAATAGTATGCAATTTGAGTACTATTGGTTTCATACTAAGGTTTCAGACATACTAAAATATCTCACGTATTACTTTAGCAGTAAATAGCATGTTAATGTGGAATTTCGAATGCAACCTCAGTATTTCAATTCAGCACGTTTCCTTCATATATAACGGTCATATTATGATTTATTACAGTAAATATATTACATATTAGTTCTTTAAAGGTGGGTATACTCTTATAGACTATAATCTACAGTCTACAGTCAATCTGAATAATGTTTGTTTAGCAGTCTACATGCTGCAGTGTTTTTGTTTTCTCTCATTGTATTGGGATAAGATGAATTTCCTCTGTATTTCCTCTGTACAGTTATTTATCTGTTTTGACTGTGGGCTGTATCATGGGAAAATACAGTCATGTTTCTGTGTGTAGGCTCTGGATATTATCATGGGAAAAACTATTTGTATTGCAGCATTACTGCTCCCCCCTGTGTGGGCCTCCTCCTAATGTAACAGTCCAAAGCTCCCACAGATGGTTTTGTGTTTCTGTTCTCTGCACTTAAATACCACCAGTAAAAGAATCCTGACATGCCTGGCAAACAACAACCACATCTCTCTATCTCACACAGCTTTTTGCGTGTGCAGTGCATGCTTAGGATCAGCCCTTCTTGTGTCTTTTAAGGCCAGGGAGGAACCTCGGTGTGATTGAGCAACATTGTTTGTAACATTGTGAGAGGAGATAAAGCAGACAGCACTTAGAGGAGGAACTGTAGTTCCAGTACACTCCCTCACAGCGGAGAGGAGGAAAGGCTGTGAGCTCTTTAACAGCACTGTTTTCTAATGCTTCCATCCACACTGATAAACACAGAAAGAGAAGGGAGTGTTAGAGGAGAGATGAGAGAGGGGAGTGGTGCTCAGCAGGAGTCTGTCAGAGGGGTCATGGGAAATCACCTCATTCCTCTGGAACTTGAGGATGCTGGCTTTGTTCCGGTTCTCCGTCTCCTGGACGGTGCTGGCCGCTTTCTGGAGAAAGCCCCGAGCGTCCGACAGCTTGGTGGAGAAGCGGGACAGGATCTCCCTGACAGGTGGGAGGCGGCTGTCCGTGCTCATCAACTTCTTCTCCAACTGACGGATACGCCTCAGCACTGGAAACACAATGAGAAACACGAGCAATTACTTATCATTAGTGTCACATTTGAGTGACTCAGGACTTGCTACTGTCGACACTCTGGCCAAAGCCATCGAGAGCAGCAAAATATTCTGATACAACGGGTTGTATGATATCTTGTGAAAAGTAATTTTTCATGCGTTTTCCTACGAATGTCCAGCAACACAAGCGATCAGTGTGCCTGCTCAAGCCCCTGTGGTGTTTAGGCAACAAAATGACTTGGTTAGGTTTAGGAAAAGATCATATTTTGGGTAAAAATAACTGTGGAAGTTCCGTTACTTAAAAGGACTCTATGTAAGAATTAGAAATTGCTTGTTAACAGCGACACCTGGCCGTTAAGTCAGCTAAAGCCAGCGTCCTGTTGCTCGCGCTTGCGCTTGTGCTTGTGCTTGTGCTTGTGCTTGCTCTACATAGGCTTGAACGAGCATCGGTCAAAACAGTGAGGCGACACACGTCAGCTAAAACCACAATATCACTCTATATTTCACCTGCTTGGCAGTAATGTTAGCTGACCAGACGAAGGTCTCTCTATGAATCAATGCTGATACTGTGTTTGCCTGCTTCAGTCTCCCGACCGCGGTCAGAAGGAACAGGGGAGATACCAGAGTTTTGGCCAGAGACGATAACGTTACTCGCTCCGGAGCCCTGTCAATTCACTCAGCAGCAGGAAACGACACGGGAAGCTCTGTTGGTCTGGAGGAGCTGCAGCATTTATTTCTGCACAAACTTCCACTGTACATTCACTAGATATCTCAGAGCTAAACTAACTCTTCTGCAGTGTGTAGTGTGCGCGCATGCACGTGAGAGGTGGAGCGAGAGAGCGAGTGAGATTCCCCATGACGTCACACCCCCTTTTTATAGCATCAAATAACTGATTAAAACCACACTGATCATAGAAATGAACACTTGAACATACATCAGCGTGATAAGAACTACCAAAAATGACAAAAAACAGCTTTGGGAAAAATGTATTTGACGTGTACTTTGACTTTTTAGTTTGGCCCATGTCCCATTCGCTAAGATGGAGAAGACAGGGTTTATGACTATACTGCAGCCAGCCACCAGTGGGGCGATCCAGATGTTTTGGCTTCACTTTTGGGGAGCTGTCATGTCGTCCATCTTTATATACAGTCTATGCACTAAACTAAGAAATATAATCTGCAAAACATCAGTATGTTAACATTTTTGTTGAGAATAATGAGCATGTTAGCATCCTGATATTAGCATTTAAAACAAACCTCTGCCTAAGTACAGTCTCACAAACCTGCTAGCATCACCAATCTGTTCAGATGCACACAGCTTACTGAAAAGTCACACCGAGTACAACTTCACGAGTGCCATGTGTTTACATAACCAGAAACAATCAGTAAGTAGATCATGTTTCTGCCTGTGTAGTGCTGTGTATCTCCTCACAGTCATGGGCCTCAGTCGACTCGTCAGTGGCGGTGGGCTCTCGGGGTGACAGATCCAGCGTCCTCATCCAGGTCAACATTCCCTGGGCCCGTTCACTGTTCCGCCTGGCCTCCTCTGGATCCACATCCTGGTGAACACTGTACAGCTCCCAGTCATGGATCATGTCTGTGCACGTACATTAAAAGACACAACTGAGTTAGGAACCAAAATCAAATGTTTGTTTTTTTAATTCAGCACTCCTGAGACACTGCATATTTATACCTGTTTACCTCTGAAATTGGCGCATATATGTAGGTTTTTTTAAACATGGGAAAACCCGCTAAAAATAGGCGAGTAGCTGAGTAGCCTTTCTGTTTTTTTTTTCTTCTGGTGTGTAACGTTTGACGTTATGAACGCACCGAAAACAGGGTTAGTAAACAGTGAATATATAATATAATTTTGTTTCTGTCGAGTTTGAATGAAGTGTGTTTAACAATGATCAGCAATATAAAATTACTGTTTTTGTCAATGGAGTCTGGTGGCTTTGAGGAGTGCATATAAAGACTGTTTCTTTTTACTTCTAACACGGTGAATTTCGACCAAACCAGAGTTGGTGATTGTTGGAACAGTGGAAAGACTAACAGAGATGTTTTTGATGAGTTTTATTTTGTTTCTGTCAAGTTTGAATGAAGTGTTTTTCGATGATCAGCGAGGTAAAATGACTGTTTTCTGATGCTGATTGCTACCTTTCCCACAAAAGACAAAAGCCAGATGTTAGTGGGTGTTAGTGGGTTTTTTGTCCAGTGGGAAAGGGGCTTTAATGTGTTTTAAAATTACCGTATGCTGCCTGCAAAATCAACACCCAAAAGCTATTCTGTCCAGTAGGACAACTTCATGATTGCAGGAAACGCATGAGACACTGAAAGAACAAAAGAGTCACACTTGCACTCGACCAGAGCTGTTTGATACCTTCGATGCGTAAGTTGAGATCAGAGAGGTTTGTGTTGAGCTGCTCAGCCAGGGTGAAGGTCTCCAGTGTGTCGTTATCCAGCTTGTCCCCCAGAGTCTTCACCACACTCTCCTGGAAAAAAAACACCACAGAAACTAATCAATGAAAACATCGATCAGCGGGTGAAGTCACTTGCTTCTAAAGAACTAACTGGAACTCTCAGGTGTCTCATACAAAGACGAGACAAAGTCTAAATCACTGGCAAATGTTAGGTCCAACTTTGTAGGCCATGTTATGTTGTGTAAAGAATGTATAGGATTTGTTTGGCATACTGTATTGAAGCGTACGGATATGAAGAAAAGCAGTTTGAAGCAACTTTACTGGAATTTTTAGTATTAATCTGATTGTCACTGTGATCCACATGGTAAGAATAATGTATTTCTACAGGGACAAAACATTGGCTTAACCCTCGTGTCTCTTGTCTTTGTTGCTCTGACCATTAGAGGTCAAAAAAATGCCCACATAAAAAAACTGCCATAAAACGATATATTAATATTATTTTCAACTTTATTTTAACCAACTTCAGCCCTGATCATAACTACCAAGTATTAATTCATTTTCAGAATTTTAACCTTTCAAAAACCAACCAGAATTTAATTATTTTCTGTATATCAAATGTTAGGGGGAAAAGTTAAAAAAAGAAGATATTTTTGGGAGGCATATGGATGAGGAAGAGTTTGATAAGGGTTGTGTTAAGGGTTGGTTTATATTACATTTTTTAACTGGAAATAAACTTGGGATGCTGTATGTAAATAAATCTGGGATAGTTTATATATTTTATTAGATTATCATTCTATGATATATGAGTTATTAGAGGAGAAGTGAGAAAGGGGTAGGGAAATATAAGTTTTACCTCTACCTACTCCTTTTCAGACACTATTACTCTTGTTTTGTTTGTTATTATTTTGTATCTGTTTTTAATTTTTTATGTTTGAAATAAAGTAATTAATGAATTCATTAGCAACACTATTGATGAATTGCCCCCTTGGGGATAAATAAAGTTGTCTGAACTGAACTGAACTGAACTATTGATTTTGATTCATTCTTATTTTTTGTGCAGTGTCAGATTTAAAGAAGAAAAAAAAAAGTCCCACTTGATACCTTAGAGGACAAAAATGTCCCCTACCAAACCTGCTATAAAATACTATATACATTTATATATATAATATATAATATATTATTTTCCACTTTCACTGTGTTGAATTTTTTAATCAACACCAGTTCTGATCATCACTTCCAAATATTAATTAATTTTCAGAATTTTAACCCTTTGCCTAATACTATTGTTTTTATGGTAAAAAACACAAAACTTAAATTATTTTTTTGTATATTAAATTCTTGGGGGGATTTTTGTCAAAATGTATGTCAATGATTAGCAACACCATTGATTTTGATGCACTGCATTAAACACTGCAGTGCTCCATAACACCAGCAGCAATAGTAGGAAAACAAGGCCTATTGAAAGAGGCTGGGACACGTTCACGAGCTCTGGGGTATGACACATGCGCAGTGTAATTGGAGCTGCGGTCGTGTGTTGCTATTGGCTCAATTTCAGCGAGTGCAAATCAGATTTTACTGCGCAGGTGTTGTACCCCAAAGATATGACGTATTGTGATATCTCGTCTTTTCACCCTCCTTGGTGGAAACCAGGAAAATAGCATGTATTTGCCCAATAAGGGCCAACATAAGAAAATGGCTCAATCTGGTAGAAAATTGTACAAGTACAAGGTTGAAGCCAGAGCAAAACACTGAAAAACATTGAGATTTTAACGGGTTTCAATGAGGACATTTTTTGTCCATAAGGGCCTGAGTGTGTCTGTATTTTGGCCACACAGTTTATTATAGGCTTATTACAGGAACTGAGGTTCAACTTCCAAAATAAAAAAAAAAACTCACATTCTTGCCAAAATTCATGTCATATGCATTAAAACCGCCAAATGATCAAAAAATTTAAAATGTCCCTAGTGAAGCACAAGGGTTAAATGTCTAAAGCCTTTTAAATTCAATTCCAGAGACCATGCTTAAAGGGTTAATGTGATCTAAATGAAAGAAGACGGCTTTGCTGACCGATTCTCCCAGCTGCTTCATGTCCAACACGACAAGGTCCGTGGCTTTCTCCAGCTCCCCCGCCTCGGCCTTCATCACAGACGACTTGTTTCTCCAGCCTAGAAACTGATCCTGGGACCAAAGCAGATTCATTCATTGATTAGACCGGCTCGTTGTAGTGTAAAGAAGATGTAAAGGAAAAGGAAAAACGGTTACACTGCTGATCTGTGATGGTCACTGCACTTCAGGAATTATTGCTCCACTAGCTAATCGCCAACATCGTCTCGCATTGGTCATAAAACCAAAACAATGAGCTAAAAGAGGCTAATAATCTCTGTAGAGCTGAGAGGAACGGTTGATAATTCTCTGTGGGATCGTCTCTATAGGTGACACCTTTCACATTCCACACAGTCATTTGATTCGTTGTTCATTTAACAAGACTTGGTCCAAACCGAGTATATGTCTGGACTGTGTACGGTCAGTCAGCAGTCATGTCTATAATGTTAAATCCAGCGGTACATGTCCACCAGGTCTGGTGAGGACACTAGGGGACGTGCTGCTCCACTCAACCAAATAACGTACATTGCCAAGAAGGGAAAGTAAATTTTTCGTTCCATTGCAATGTCAGTGCCCAGCAGCAGAGCTATGCCTCCGCCATTTTGGACTGAAAGCGAATACCGAACGCCAGTAAAACATCCACCTAAAAAGTGCCGTACAAAAGTAAAACTAATTATTTCTATTCTATTGTCATATTCTACCGAAATGGCCTGTGTCGAATAATAAAATATTACGAATATAATAAGCGTTTTCAGTCCAAAATGGTGGCAGCGGCTGTTGTCAAAAAAACACCAGGTTTGTTTCTTCGCTTCCTTACTCTTTGACTCAACTGGCCGTTCAAGTGGTGACGTATCCTCTCGAGGGATGCACCTGATTGGTCCCTGGTTCTCTGCTCGCCGTTTCAAACAGGAAACAACATGGCGGCCTGCACGTAAATAATCCCCCAAAATCTATTTCTGAAAACATTTTAAGAGAGAAATAGGCGATGCCACTGCTGTTGAATCTGGTTTCATTTTAGAACTAGATCGCCTAGTTTGAGGGCTTGGTCCAAGTTTCGTGAGCCAGACGCGTCGTGCTGGACGGGCTCATTTGCATAAAGGACTGTTCCCGCCTTTTCATTTTGAAAGAGCAACGGCCAAAGACGAAACTCCAACATTGGACCAACCAATCGTGTAACTCCATCACTCCAGTGACAGACTTTTGAGTTTGCAGGATCTCTGCGATCCAGCCAAAAATCTGAATATGTGCAGCTTTAACTTGTCTTTTAATGCACGTTGCATTTCAATTTGTTCTTGTATTTCCATCTGCATTGAATTTTTCATGTGTACCTGCAGTCGATGAGCAGTGTAGTTGTAGTATTTGATCCTGTCGTTGGCAGCAGCACCAGTGGAGATGTTCAACACTCCGACCTTCAGCTGGTCCAGCGTCTTATTGGACAGCCGCAAGTCCCCAATCAGATGCCAAATGCACTCATCACAACCTAAAACCAAAGAAGTGGATCCCAACATTACAGCACAGTTGTATTGTGCTATCATTTAAAACAATTTGTAATTTTTTTTTGTTCTTTTCAAAACTGAACTCTGCTGTAGTTGTTAAGTCCACTTACTGATGTTGCACAGGTTGACCGTTGCAGCCTCTGGCAGGCACTCTCCTGTATGCATATCACAGTGGCCACTCTCACAGTCGCACTCTGTAAAAAAAAACAGATGCCCTTCATCATAGAGTGTAAGAGAGAGAGTTCTGTACATCAGGCCATGTTGATCAGCTGGAAACAGGTCAGTGCAGTTATCAAATACACAGTATATAAAGAACCACAGATGGCAGTTTGGCTTGAGGCCTGCACATCTGTCTTGTGGCCTCTCTTGTGTGGGACTGATGGTTTTGGCAGCTGTGTGTGTGTGTGTGTGTGTGTGTGTGTGTGTGTGTGTGTGTGTGTGTGTGTGTGTGTGTGTGTGTGTGTGTGTATAGATTTGGGTTGTATGGTGATGTCATCCGGCCACAGGGTCAGAGCGTTCAGCAGATGCTTCTGACATCATGTGCACTACCGTGGTAGTGGGTGTGGGAACATGAGCACTCAACGCAGCCTGTTCGTCTGGGAAAGTCTTATCTGCATTGACTGTTCTGACAAATGGTCTGGAGGGGGGGGAGGGTTGGGGGTTTCACATGTAGTATGACGACAGATGACTTACTCTGGCAGCCGGAAGGGCCGTAGTCCCAGTGGCCCGGGAGGCAGCGCTCGCAGTAACGACCTCCGGCCCCCGGGCGGCACGGACAGCTGTGGGTGAGAGGATGGCAGGTGGAGCGAATGGAAGCTGGACCGCATTCACACCTCCGACAGCCCTGACAGCTGGAGAAACCAGAGTAGCCCTCCTAGATTACATGAATGAAAAACATTGTTAGATCCCAGTGGTCATGGATGTTCATGTTCATTTAGAAACATATTGTTCAAGATATTACAGCTGGGGTCTTACTTTGGAAGTTTTGACCATCATCACTTAATGCATCAACATATGCAACACCATAGCCTACTGATTAAAGTAATTGCTGAAATCTGAGAAGACAGACACAACAACAAACTTGGTGCACAGACCAAGAGCACGACAGTCCAACTACTTTCAGCTCTTACACTGCAAATATATCAGACCAGCACATACGGGTACTTCAAAAAAACTCAAGACCGCGCCCCCTTTTGGGGATAGAAAACAGAAGATCTCATAGACTTCAATGCTATTTGACGCATGTGTTTGGATTATAATTTTGACAAGTTTGTATGCATTCATCCCTTGTTAGACAAACGTTTGTTTCATACACATGTCTAATAATTAGTTTGCATCCTTTCCTGAACCTGAGTGCTTGCGGTACGTTAATAAATGAAGGTTGATTGCTGCCATGTCCCTTTAGTCTTCCCCCGTCCAACACAGTGGTCAGATATTGCTTATCCAGACATCTCTACATATCTGACTGATCCCTTTAGAGGAGGAAGGGGAATAACTACTTTGGCTAACCCGGGTCTGACTAATCATGTTTCTTTCCCCGTCATACTTCTTTTTAACGATGTTGCTGCGTTGGCCAAAACCATAAAAATGGAGACCCATGTCGTAATAAAGTGGAATTATCCTTTAACCCTGCTTCCTAAGTCTCCCAGAGGAAACACCCGCTGGACTACTGGACGCAGAGTCACCAGGTTTCTCTCACCTCACATTGGTCACAGAGTCGTCCGGTGACACCTGGCTTGCAATGGCACACTCCCGTCCTGTCGTCGCATGAAGAGGTGCCACATTCATTGCACTCGCACTCTGCAGACAAGACACAGGGCACATTCAATGATGGGAACATTAGAGGTCAAATGATGTCACAGGCATGGCGGACAGGGGTTATTTTTGGACTTGCGGGGCCTCCAAAGGCATACGGTAATCCTCGATCCTGAATTGTCACCTTGTCTTGTCTTTCCACTGAACAGCTTCAGGACGACATACAGTACACACCACAAAGTACATAATAAGGAAAACCTTTGCTTCATATATAATCATTTTGATATAATTAAGATGAAATACAAGTAAGTATGTGGTAAAAAAACCCCCCAGATAATTCATCGAAGCTATGCTGACTCCAACACGGTCAGCGTAAACAAACTAAATACATTCTCCTGCCTTCATTCTTCATCCGGCTCTGTTAAGATGCTCAAGTAGAATTTTTCAGCTGTCATAGAACATTAAGCAACAACAATACCTTCACTGAAGCATAACTACTGAACATGGAAGCTCCTCCTAACATCATGAGCCTTTCAATTATGGATCAAACATATCTTGAATGAAAGAGATGCCGTTGCCCCCACCTCCGCAGTTCTTGGCACTGATGGCGTCGCCGTAGAAACCTGGGGCACACCTCTCACAGTTGGCACCGGCGGTGTTCCCCCAGCAGTGCTGGCAGTGGCCCGTCACATTGTGGCACTCGTTGAAGATCAGGTTGGGGTCGGAGTTGCTGTTACAATCGCATCTCTTACAGGAATTACCGATGGCCATCGGGTTGCCGTAGTGACCTGGAGCACACCTGGATGAGAAAGACTGCAGATGACAATACAATACCACTGCCTGTTATAATGAATCAGTTAAGGAAAAATCCACATTTGGATACTGTTTGATTTTCAGTGCAGTCTTTTAATAGCAGTTTTTTGGTTTTCCAAAATGACTTTAAAGCCACTACGAGCAACTTTAATTGTGTGTTGATTTTGGCAGTCCCTGTGGACAAAAGTGGTAATGAATCCAAGCACCAGACTCCATTTAAAAAACCTCTCATTTTACTTCAGTAGGGTCTGACAATCTGCCCCGTTCAGTCCTGGTTCTGGTTATCCCCTGCCTCCCTTCCCTCCGGCGGGCCTAGCAATACGGCCTGGGTCTCCAGCAGCGTGTTGTCGGTGTTGGCTCCCAGCGGGGGGATAGATGGAGCAGCGAGGCGAAGCTTATGTGTGTTAGCGGAGACTGTAGGTGTGTGTGGGTTGAATAAGTTGCAATTGTAATTTAAGCGGCGATGAAAGTTACAGTAGTTGCTACATATAGATGCATGTTGCAGGCAAGCTATGGTGGCTTGCACTGTAACCTAAAGTGAGACATCTTGGACTGATTGAATGCTTGTTATATTGTCATGCAGTTCTGCTCATCTCAGTCAGTAATCTGTAGTTTTTATTGAATGTGCACTGAATGAGCACAGACTGTATAAAAACTGCCACACTGAAGCCTCATCACTGACTGACCTCTCACACAAATGTCCAGCGTAGCCCTCTTGGCACTTACACCGCAGAATGGCAGCTCCTCTTTCACCTCCTCTGTCACAGCGCACTGCGAAACTGGCCGGACACACACATGGGAAAGTATTTCAGAGATCATCCACTGCTTGCCAACATGCAGGCTGCAGAAACAAGAGCAGACCGGCTTACTTATTGGAGGGGACGGAGAGGGGGCAGGCGCAGGGTCGGCAGGTGTGGCGTCCGTCCAGGCTGGGAGCCAGCATGTAGCCGTCTTCACACATTTCACAGAAATCCCCTGTACTGTTGTCCCTGCAGTTCTGAAAGGGAGAATATTAAAACAATCTATGGGTTGTACTGTAGGTATGGAAATTAAGTTAAATGAAGTGATTTGTTCACTCTGATGCTTCAGTGAGAGATAATCAATGTGGGGAAACTTACGAAACAAACGCCAGTGATGTCTTCACAGAAGTCTGCGTGGCCTTTGCAGTTACATGGCAAGCATACGTCTTGCTCACTCATGAAATATCCCTTTGCACACACCTGCAGTGGGAACAGAAATATGAATATAAATGAATGTCTGTTAAGTCTCTATTGCCGAATGGCCCACTGGTGAAAGCCCTTACATTTGCAGTATTACTAACTGGGTGTCTGTGGCAACATTCCCGGGAAAAATCACAAGTTAGTGACGCGTTTTCCATCACCGAGGTTGGTCCGCCAGAGAGGCAAAGCTAAGGCAACAGAGTCGCTCTTCAACTGACTTGTGTGTGTAGCGGCGTACTGTTTACAGGTCTCTGCTAGCGATGTGAATAAACGGTTACTATGACAACATAAACATAGAAAAGAGCGACGAATACAATTGATGAAAATACAATAAAAACCTGACATCACACAGGCAACACAGTTTAAACAACAGCAGTAAAAGCCCCCCGACAATGATGTAGTTCAGTTTGATGCCTTTAGGCCTAGATCACACTGAGACGCGTAGCTAGAATTGTGTAATGCGTCGCTAGAAAGCAAAACCATTGTTTTCCTATGGTATGGTGCACCTGCCGTGCGCTCCTCTATTGCACCATACGTCATGTTTTCCATTGGTATCAACCAAGGAGGCTAAATAACGCTCCAAACTTGTGTTAAATTTTGGCAAGGAAAAACTGGCATTGGCCATTTTCCACAAACGGGACCAAGGGGGTCCCTTGACCTCTGACCTCCAGATATGTGAATGTAAATGGGTTCTTTGGGTACCCATGAGTCTCCCCTTTACAGACATGCCCACTTTATGATTATCACATGCAGTTTGGGGCAAGTCATAGTCAAGTCAGCACACTGACACACTGACAGCTGTTGTTGCCTGTTGGGCTGCAGTTTGCCATGTTATGATTTGAGCATATTTTTTATGCTAAATGCAGTACCTGTGAGGGTTTCTGGACAATATTTGTCATTGCTTGTTAATTGATTTCCAATAATAAATATATACATACATTTGCATAAAGCAGCATATTTGCCCACTCCCATGTTGATAAGAGTGTTAAATACTTGACAAATCTCCCTTTAAGGTACATTTTGAACAGATAAAAAACGTGTGAATAATTTGTGATTCATGGCGATAATCGATGGACAATCATGCGATTAATCGTGATTAAATAATTTAATCGACCGACAGCCCTACCAATAAATGGTTAGATGTTTTTTGCAGTTTTAACTTTCCATTCGATTTAAGCTTTGACCCGAGGGTTTCAGGCAAAAAAGGTGATTTCTGCACCGAGTGAGTTGTGAGGAAAGTCTTCTGAATGGCAGCAGTGCCCTCACATTTACAGAATGTCATTTTAAAACCTGCATCCTGTCTGATGTTTTGTCAGGACGATGTGATGCCAGAGTTCAGAACCGTGACGCCCCCACCTCCCTAACACACACAGCCCTTTGAAAATCTTTGAACATTTGAAGCGGCACCATTCAATGAGGCGTACAATAGCAGTCTGTCAGAACTCCATAGTTTGACCCTCCTTGTTCCACTCAGTTAACTGGACATCGCTGCATCCAGAGCAGCCAGCAGACGGAACATTCCACAGACAAACAGTACTGTATTGCTGACGTATGATTCACATTTCCCTTTGATTTATATTCACAGATGGGCTGTGAGACAAAGACATGCTTCTGTAGCCAGCTAATGTGAAACACCCCGTGAACAGCGGCACTGATTCTTTCTGCAGACCCTCCCTTTCCCACACAGGGCACACGCACTGATACCAGACCCATACATCATTACCATATAAACATTCAGCGTGTCAACCTCCCATGTAAACACATCCTGAAAATGCAGCTGTTGATGCAAATGGGTTCAGTGCTCACAGAAAAAAAAAACGTTTTGGCCCCAAATGGTGGTCCAAGTCATTATAGGAGTAATGAACCACAAGTTTATGGGAAAGCCATTGAGATCCCAAACTACTTCCCATTTGTAAAGCCACTTAAAAGAGTTTAGTTTGGTTCAGGCCTATTAGCTGTGTGACGGTCTGTGAGGGGTCAAACAGCTGCAGTGTGTATACACAGGGCAGAGGGTCAGGGTGAGGGGAGATGCAGCAGATGGTCTTGAGGTAGGACATGGACTCTTTAAACTCCTCTAAAATGAGAGGAATGCATCTCAAGTATACAACCCAGCAGCTTGTGGAATAACATGTTTCTGCCCATGTTTGGGTGACGTGATGTCGTAATCACTGGCATTTATAATTTAAGCTCCAGACCTAAAAGGAATAGTTTAGGAAATATGCTTAGTCGCTTTCTTTCTGAGAGGGAGATGAGAAGATTGATATGAATCTCATGTCATTTAAGTATTATACATCATATGTATCAATTTTTGTCATATGGACTGTCTATGTTGTAATTTCATTATGCTCATTATGTAAAAACAACATCTATTGCACATCTGTCCATCCTGGGGAAAGGATCCCTCCTCAGTTGTTCTGTTGGAGGTTTCTTCCATTTTGTCCTGTTCAATTTTTCTTTTTGTCCTCAGCCAATGCTTCCAATGCTTGTGATATTGGGCTATATAAATAAAATTGACTTGACAAGTATGAAGCTTAGGCTTACACCTAGTGTAGCATAAAGAAGCATGGATAAACAACTAACATTAGCCTGGCTCTGTCTAAAGTAAAAAATATGCTAAAATACAGAAGTATTAAATCTCAAAGGCATTGCACTGCACTGCTGAAAAACACGAAAATTAAAATGAAAATGGAAGAACTGGTTGCTGAACTGCATTACCCAAAAAAGCTAAGAGGTGAATATATTGCTAGAGAAGGTGGAAGGCATACTGTAATACTGTCAAAAGGTGGAAGTTGAAATTTATTAACTGAAAAGGCTGAAAGAAGAAATGCTTTGTACTTTAAAAAGGCATAAAAGGTAGATAAAAAGTTGAATACAAGCATAAATGTCCTTAAAGAGCATAGGGTTTTGACATTTGAATAGTTTCTTAAGCTGAAAGTATACAGAAGTAGCAGTCGATAAAAAATGTACAGAAGAAGTACTTTTAATGGTGTTTAATTAGTATCAAAACCCGCGCGTGCACAGAACAGTATGACAAACTTAACTCCTTATCGCTTCAATTTTTAATGTGAGGATTTAGGAACCTCTGATGAACACATTGTGTGAAATTTTTGTATGTAGTGTCAAAAATGTGAGCTTGGGAACAGTTTTTGGTCAAAGTTAACATGGTTGCCTATGGGGCAGTTACTTGGAGTTCCTGCTGTTATGGCAAAATATGTAAATCCATTTGATTCCATAATAATATGTCCGCAACCAAGAACAAGATTTCCTACATTTTGACCAGAAATTATGTATAAACAGTGAAAATTGTGGGAATGGGAGTCACCCACTCTAAGCACACCCATTGTAAACTCATAAAAGGTCTGAAAACAGCATAAAACGTAAACTATGATAATGTAATAACTGTAAAAGTAATAGTTCAAAGCATTGCTCAATGTAGCATGCACTGAGGAAATTATACATTTACCATCAACACTGATTGGACATCCACGTAACAAGTGGCACATTTCTCTTTTAACCCAGTCATAATCAATCTTGCTATCAATCTCCTCATCTTACTCTCAGAAAGACAGCAAATATGTGTATTTTCTGCAAATCTTAAACTAACTCATATAAGAGGGGGTAGTCTTGTATTAGAGGATCTAAAAGTTTGATTTGGAATTTCAAACACTTTAATAAATCCCTAACTATCATGGAAATTAAAAACAATTGACGTTTGCGGCCTTCTGCCAACTGAGCACACTCAGTAATGTGAACTATTTCTGAGGCCCTCCCACTGTGCCCACTACAGTGGAGAACAAAGATGACATTCAACACTTTATATAGCCTCTCTCTGTTTGCATGTGAAGCTGCCTCTTCTCAGTTTTTATCAGTGCATTTCCTGTGTGTTAACTGAAGGCTTATAGGATACACCGTGAGGCTCTATCTCTGCAATACAGAGACGAACAAACGTAGCTGGTATCAAGCAGAAAAACAGGATTTGGCTCTACAGATGAGTGCTGTCCAAAGTCAACACACTCTCTGGTCATGAAGCTCCAAAACTGTGGCCTCTGCAGTGTGTGTGTGGGGGGGTAAAAAGCCTCTATGACAGACAGTTGGATCACTAACTTTTAAATGCCATGTGTTGTGTGTTTTTATGTGCATCTGCCTGCTGACAGAGTTTTCCCAGGATGGAAGAATTAAGTGGATTAAATGTTAAAGCTCGAAGGTTGTATCTCATTTCCGCTTTGCCTCCTGACTGCCGTATTTATATTGACCTTGAAGAGGGGCTCAGACAGTGGATTTAGTCATGCTAACTCCTCCGAACATCCTCAGGACGGGACAAATCCTGGGTCATGAGAATCTCATCCTAACTCAATAACTGTGCACAGACGGTCTGGCTGCAGGGGCGAGGCCTCCTCTCTGGGGGACCATCAACTCCGAAAACTCAGACATTGAGAAATAAACATAGTACGATAGACAATAAACAAGGAAGAAATGTTTTAGCACTGCAAAGTTTGGGGATTGAATACCCCCACGTTCTCTTTGACATTTCCCCAGGATGTTTCTTCATACTCATCAGTTTAGAGCAAAGTCACAACATAGCCAAGAATCATGGCTCTCCGGTTCAGTTCCATGTGGCCAATGGACACAAATCAACTCCAAAGGCATCCAAAGCAGCCACATAATTACAGTCACAGTGCAACGGAACATTTCTGTAAAAGGATAAAGTTGTAGTTTATGTATGGCTTGACATCTTGTTCTACTTATTTGCAGGCAGCTAGCACATACATCATACAAGGATGAAAAAGATGACATCAAAACTGTACAAGAAAGGCTGTCAACCAAGCACTCTTATTGTAGATCAAGAAGTCAGGACAAAATTGTGGGTTGATTTTTTTGCAATAACACGCATTAGAACTTTGTTTGCACGGAGGCACCTTTTAGCTACAGTTTGTGACCAACCAGGCTTTCAACTAACTCCAATGCAAACCCACCCGTGGCGTTATTCAACGGTCGAAGCAAGTGACGTATTATTAATAGCGTGAGAGTCCACGAAGAGAGGTGCTGGATGGGTCAGGTAACACACGACTTTCAACCCAGGAGACCGCTGTTAGTGTCCCGTGTGAAACTTAAAGTAACGTTGACTTATTTTGTCTCGTACGCAGTTAGCCATGTGACTCGTTGGTATCGTCAGTCCCATGAGTCACGTGAGCCGTTAGTCACGTAAGTCGAGTCAGTAAAGTTAACGTCAACCACGACCGTTTCCTAACCCTATCTAAGTGGTTGTGTTGCCTAAACCTAACTTCCTGTGAAAACGGAAGTTTATTTTGAACGATCATATCTTGACATGCCATTCCCGGTCAATCCAAAAGCAACGCGAGAGGGGTAAACCGTGCGTCGGTCTCCGATGCCGAGGGGCACCGACCAAGCGACGGTATTTGACGAGTTTGGGAGTGAGAATGTGTTGACCCCGTTGCTAGACAAGAACGTCAATATTGGTCGACTCTGCAGAACCCCAGGTTACGATAACGTCGATATTTTTTGTCGTCCAATGTTTTTAAAATTCTACAAAATCTTTGCATGCAACAACGGTATGGTTAAGGTTAGGGAAAAAATGTGGTTATGGCAAATAAATTATGGTTACGGTAGTGTTTGACACCTAATACGTGGTCACAGGTATGGTTAATAAGAGCCAAACGTCACGTGCAGTTCTAAGACAGGACATGAACTTCAGCTTCCTGCATGAAAGATGCCCTACGCGCCCATCCACCACCACAACCTCTGCACCCTTGTATCTGTCTACAGTGCAGACAAACAAACAGTGTTGCTGAGAGGATTCATCACGCAATATCGGGGTAATTCTGAAATCAGGATCAAATGTTGTATTCCGCATTATGTGAACTGTGTGGATGCACTGGCTTTTGTCTTCCGCATCTTGTCCAGCTCATGCACGCATCATTTCCTGTGAAGGACTTTGTGCAGGGGTACACAATCTGAATCATGTGGGAAAGACAGAATTACCAAGTGCTATATGGGGAGGCAATTACAGAATGCAAATACATTGTATGCAGATTGCAGGGACAAAAATAAATAAATGCACCCAATTCAACTGTTGTCAGGCTATTAAATAGGCGTTATCAGTCACAATAAGCACCATAGATGTGGGTCATTAGGGGCCTACTACGCCTACTACGTTGTAAAAGTGAAAGTGAAACTTAAAAGCAACACAAAGTGAATGAAAGGTCACTTTTTGAACACAAACAGAAAGGCAACAAAACTTCTTTAGGTTTAGGCAAAAAACAATTAGTTAAGTTTAGGGAAAAATACCATGTTTTGGGTTAAAATAACTACGGACACAAAGACAACTATACATTGTTGGTTTCACACAGGATGCGAACTTCGGCCTCCTGGGTGAACTACAGTGCCTGACTTCCGCTTCTGCTCCTTTCATAACTACTACGGTTGCTAGAGGTCGCTGTCGTGGTCTTTTATACCTTCTTTCGGTGATCTACCATTTGAATAGATGATACAATCTACTAGTGGGTGTAGTAGGCCCTTACTGACCCACATCTATGGGGCTTATAGCGACTGATATCGCCTTTTTAATAACAGTCTATTTGGCTAATAAAAGGTACTAAAATGGATCTGATATAATGAAAATCTTGCAGATTGTAACTTTAGAGAGAACCAGGTAAACTAAGAAAAGATAGCATCATTTTAATTTTGAAAGAAAATTGTCTGCCGAGTTGAAAGTTTGGCCTCTGAGCTTATATCTTTTGGAGTATGCTAAGCCAAGGGAACATTGGCCAATACTTGTATTGCTTCTCATGCCCTTACTGTCTATTGTGCTCTCTCTTTCTCTCTCTGGGGTGTTGCTCAACATTCGGCAGCTGGTTTCCATTAGGGAACTGCCAGGGAGGGGCAGGAGGGGCATGACAGTGGAGGAGACAGTAACTCAGAGCCCATCTGAGCTTCAGCCCTGGGGTACGTCTGATGACACAAACACATGCGTGAACACAAAGCAGGACCATTGAGAAGTCCACACAGACACATAGAAGTCAGACTCAGAGAACTCTCCAGACTGCCATAACTAAACACTCCCAAAACACTCCCAAACCTGCCTCATCTTTTACAGTTTTCATCTTAACATTTGTGTATCATCAGCCTCATTATGTGCAATAGGTAGAAACAGGTCAGACAACTAAACATAGCTGTGACAGCATGCGCAGATACAAAAAGAAATTAAACCAAATCTTACTTTCAGCAACGTCTGTTGCTGTTCCCCAGGCCTGGCCGCAGAAGCTGGATAGGCGACCCCTGATAGGATGCAGAGAAGGCAGAGGCTGGACAGAGATTTAGCAGCCATATTTGTGTGTTTGCCCAGTGGAGCACTGATCCCCCCACTCTGTCTGTGTCCTCTTGTCAGTGTCTCCTGGCCGTAGGGAAAGGTCTCTGGGCAGCTCCTCTTGCACGGCTGCACCCGTTGGCTTCACTTTTCCACTGCTCCCACCTCCAGATGCAGCGCTGCGTATAGTCCCGGCCTGTAAAACAAACTTGTGGACTTCCTCCCTTTCTCTCTCTCTCTTTCTCTCTCTCTCCCTCCCTCCCTGCCCTGATTCCTCTCCCCTAGCGGACTTGCCTCTCCCCTGAGCCTGTGCCTAAATCACATACAGATGGGAAGGCTGGAAACTGAAAGAAAGAGTGAGAGGGAGGGGGGGAGAAAGAGAGAAAGAGAGAAAGAACGACAGGGCAGAGAAGCAAAATGAGCAACAGAGGGCTTCTGTCTGTTGAGCAGAAGGCAGAGCTCGAGGCAGACAGTGCACCCATCCAAACTGCATATCTCCCCCCTGACTGGCAGAGAGTCAGATTGAGTGTTAGCTCCCCGTCTCCATTTGCAGGTCCGTGGCACCCTTTCACCTTGGGCTCAACAGGCTGCACCCCTCCCTCGGCTCCCCCCCAACACCCCCTCCCCAGGGTGGGCAGAGGGTCTGAAGCTTCAACACTCACTCTGCACTCGGCAGGCAGAAAAGAAACAGCTGCTCTGATATCCCGACCACAGCCCCAGACATGAGCTTTCTGTTTGTTTTCCAAGGTCAGACCATCAAAAGCTGCTAAATTTATGGATACTGTGTGAGGCTCTAAACAGGAAAGAGCCTGAGCGTGACACTTCCAGCACAAAGGATGTATTGTCAGAGGCTAAAAACAGTATTTCCCTGAGATCAGATACTGTAAAGGCCACATGCTTGCACATACGCTGAAACTAACGACTCTAGCACGCAGGTCCAAAGACAGTTGTGTGACTTCACCACAAAGACCACGTTGTAAGCAGTTCCAAATACGTCCAAGTTATGCCGTGCTGTAGCCCATAGGACCCATGTGGAAGTTATATGTCTCAAGTGACTAATAAACAGGTTGTCACATTCCACCTATGGATGGCAGAGATGTCATACAAGAGCAAAACAAGGCCTCGGGCTGCTCTATATTTACTATTCGGAAGAGAATAATTCTATAATAATAATAATAATAACTCTATAATAATTCCAATTTTCAAAAGAGGATATAAGACCACATTTGGACACATTTGTGGAAACAGCATTGAAGCTTCAAGCCTCTGGGGTGGCGTTACAGACTGATATAGGAGAGCTGCTATGGAGGGAGATGTGCTGTAAACGTCTGTGGTGCGTCACTGACTGGATCACATCACAACCCAGCATATCCTCTGAATATTTTTCTCCCTTTATCAAAAAGCACACATAGCCTAGGTTATGTTCCCTTTATTTAAAATGTCTGTCCCTTTACAACATTTAAAGGTCACACATTATAAAAAAGTGAGATTTTCATATTTTTTTTATTATAAAGCAGGCTTAAGTTCTATATAAATACTGTGAAAGTATTGAAACGATCAACCCACACGGAAATACACACAGCCCGTATTCAGAAACTCTGCATTTGAAACAAGCCGTCTGGATTTCTGTCCATTAGTGATGTCACAAATATACAATATTTAGACCCTTTACACAGATTTAAACGTAAACATTCGAAATGTGTCCCAGTTTATTATAGTATGTGTCTGCTACGTGGCATGTCGATGCTTGTAGCAGACACCAAATGATCACTTTAGTAGGGCGCAGCACCCAACAGGCCAGACCTGATTGGCAGCACCTGGAGCTCAAAACAAGAGTCAATACCAACAGGAGAATACACTGTTTAGCATTGGCAGAGAATTTTGCAAATGCAAGCATCGGCATGTCACTTTGGTCTAATCCGGATAAGGCCCGTGTGAAAAGGCAAGTTGAAGCTGGTGTTCCGCAAAACCAAGTTGCATCCTGGTTGAGGAATGGAACGCCATCCCACAGCAACGTGTGACCAGGTTGGTGACCAGCATGAGGAGGAGGTGCCAGGCTGTTGTGGCTGCGTATGGATCTTCCGTCCATTACTGAGGCTCCTGACGGTGTATTAAATGAATAAAGTGTAAAATTGCCAATATGTCTTGTTTGTTCCTTGTTACTGATAGAGAGTTCAATCATCCAATCCACCAAACAACTCAAAACAAGAGTCAATACCAACAGGAGAATACACTGTTTACCATTGGCAGAGCATTTTGGCAAATTTTTCTTGGGCGCTCCCCACATAATCAGCTGTGCTGCTCATCCCACAAATGCATGATCCCTACAAGTTGGACATCATTGTGAAGGTAAATAAACAGGCTTTCCAACGATGTAAAATACAATGCCAATTAGCATTGTAACAACAGAGAAATTATCGACCAAACACAAATTTCCAAACTTTTTTTTCCGAGTTTAGATATAAACGGCTCATTCTAAGCTAACAAAAACAAAACGATTCTAATTATCAGGTGATTATAGACTAAAGAAAACATACTTATTAATATTATATTCTATTTCTGCCAATAGATCTCCTAAATGCGACACACTGTACCTTTAAAGGACCAGAGTGTAAAAAATTAGAAAAAGTCGTTTATATCTACGTACATAGGGAGCGGGTCCTCTCCATGGAGTCCGCCACGTTGCACCGCCATGTTTCTACAGTAGCCCAGAACGGACAAACCAAACTCTGTTAACTTTTCCTGCTTGGGCCGGAGTCTATATCGTTACTCGCTGCCATCGCCGCCGCTCTCTCTCTCTCTTGCTTCACTACTTACTACCCACTACAAGAACTGGCTCTAGAGAGGGTCAATCGCGTTTTCACATCGGCCACCATAGTTCTTCTACACGCCATCTGCGACCTCACCGCTAGATGATGTCAGATCCTTCACACTGCACTTTTAAATAGCGAAGCTGTCTGTTTCGTTACTTCATATTCATGTAATAAATATACAAATGTCAATTAGATGGTAATCTGCATGAGAGATAAAGAAAAAAAATTATTTACAATAATCATCCGCTTATAGTGATCAATTTGACTGGGACAGACGTGATCACACATGTGGTTTCTACTGTATAGATACATCAACTTTTTCACCTCAGCCAAGTATAGAAGCTTTTTTGCGATATTTTGACTTTATTTAAAATTTCACTTCGAGTTTTTTATGCGCAAATTGAAGATGACGTGCATAAAAAATGACATTATGGGCAGCCCCTACATCCTCAATATTTTGTTTGTCTCACATTATACAGTGGAAAGGAGCGGGCCAACTAGCATTACTGTAGCTGTCTTTCTTTTATGGGTCCAGTTGTGGTTGTGGCAACTGACCAGACTGTTACTTCACAGTAACGGGTAGTCCTGTGACCTCAGCACTCCGTACCTTACCCCAGGATCTGAACGACATCACAAAGTAACGTAGGGAGTGTTAAAATCACAGATGGGACCAAGTAACGATGTCGAGTGCCAGTCGAACTGCATACCCCCTGGATATCTTCTGTCTTCTATCTTAGCTTTGTTTGACTTTGAACACTAAAATGAGGAACACAAATTGTTTTTTTCTTCCTGTAACTCAAAAAGTTACCGTTGAAAGCGAACAGATTCACCCTGCTTTTAGCCAATGAAAGCACAACCTTCTTTTATTTTGTCTCTATATTACCTGTGTTAAAACGAGTGTGATACCAGAACACAGTTAAAAGCTCTCTAGGGAGTAACTGTAGACTCCAGTTATGCACTTCTGAGTCCAATTTCATCCTTTACATAACACTTTCATGCAAAGTAAACGACACAGAGGCGGCACTAACCACCAGAAAGCTGATGTTAGGCTTTGCTGAACCACAATCTGTTTACTTCACCAGCTCAGCGAGACGGAGAGGACTTTTCCTTCTCCATGTTTGGCCCACTGCACATTGGTATTCTCAGCACAAGCACAGTGTAAACACCAGGGATCATTCACAGGCCAGGGTCCTATTCACAGCAGCGGCACTGTATTCTTAACTTCTCGACAAAAGGGACGAGATTGTCCCGGGTGGTCTTCTTTGCCAACCTATTCAGCTAAGGCCGTTCATGTGATCATAGGCCACTGCTGGGTCTGGTAGCTGAGTGATACAGCAGGCATGGCACAGTGCAACACTGCCCTCTGAGCCAAAAGCAACAGGAGGAAATCCATCTGCAGTGCTGCAGTGTGGCTATCACAAGATCGTACTTAATACAGTACAACAAGACTTTGCCATGACTAACTTCTGTTGTTTGCCTGACAATATCCAGCATATCAAATGGGTCTAAATGTGTTATTTTCTCCTATTCTAAAAATGGTGTGTTTGAATATTTCTGCATACTGGGGTCCATAAACAGTCTTGAATTACATAAATTGGGTATCACTGGAAAGCTGAGACTCTTGTGGATCCAATGAGCCCAACTGTATTCATGTGTGATGATGTTTGTCCCCATAGTAGCCATTCCATTACAGTGAGCCATTTTTTTTTTACTTGATCTCACTGTATAAAATGACCTGTGGTGACCTCTAGGATAATCACAGCCTCATGAAACTTTAAAGCCACAAACTAGAGACCTAGAGCATTCAGAGGATGGATGGTTTCCTGGCTAGATTGACAATAAGTGGGTTTCTGAGTTTACATAACAGAAGTGCTCACAATCTAATTGCCGAAAAATGCAATTCTTGCAGAAATCTCCAAATGTCAAGTTTCTGATACCAAATCACAGCATGGCTTTTTCTACGGTGTTCCTGAAGGTCTTGGTGTCTTAATGTGGTATTCTGGAGGGATTATTGATCATTTTTATCAATTCTCCAGTGGTAAAAATTGTTAAATTAAGCACCAAATCTGGTTAACAAATGGCATCAACCTAAAAAATGCTGCAACAACTTATGAGACATAATAGAGCATGGGGATGACCATCATATACTTCTATCATAATGTTCTAAACCCTTATACATTTTCACAATCAATCAATTAATAAATTAATTTGTGTTTATTTGTGATTTATGACAAGAACATCTTGACACAGTGCTGAACTGCATCTCAAATTAATCTTCTGTTTCCCAGATTTCAGATGATGTACAACACTTCTATAAGGTATTTAATGCTGACCTGCTATCTCCCCTAAAGACCCCCTGTACCCCCCTAAAAAAGACAAAATGTGTCTATTGTGGATCTCAGAGGGTTAAAGGATAATTCCAGAATGTTACAACTTGGGTCTTATTTTTGAAATCGCTAAAAAGAAGTCCTACGGAGCATCATCATGATTTAAACAAACTTCCAGGTTAACCAAACTCACATGGAGAGAAAACAAAAGGTGAACAGCAAAACTGTCCCATCTTACAGACCAACTTTCAGGGAACTAACTTTGGAGTTACTCTTTTCCCCCCCAACAGGAAAAGCCAGGAATGAATCACATGCTCAGACTCATGCATGTCGTAGCTTATAGTTTAACCTCCAGATCAGAGCAGAAGCAGAGAGGCATGGTAGCGTCTCCTGAGAGGGGCCAGGAAGGTCAGAGAGGAGAGCAGGTCAGCAGTGTCTCCTTACACTCTCCACACATACCACGGAAAACTATAACCTCCATCCATCACAACAAACACCTCCTCACTTTAATGAGAAAGCTCCATGGGCAGAACAAGAGCACAACTTTCAAAAGATAAATTGATATAAAGGAAGTATTATGGTTGAATAGCATGATTTGAAGACTTTAATGTCCAACAAGAATTGTTACAACTCAGGTCTTTAATAGTTTTGGCCATCATTTCTATCAGTTATGAAAACACTGTACTCGTTAAAGTAATTGCTGGAATCTGGGAACACAATGATGTTGCTTAACAATGTCCGATGGAGCAAGAAACACCAACAGTCAGACAATCAGACTGGTTGTAAACAAGCCAACAGTTCAGGCAGATCTTAACCACTTCATGTGGTGGTGAAACTAAAAGTGAGAGAACTCAAAATGTTGGTTAATAGCAGTGTTGCAGCATTATCAGATCTTAGTTGTAATAAAGCAGAATTATTCATAAATGGCAAACTGCCTATTAGATACAGCATCTTGTATGCTCATGAGATGTGATGTTTGTGTTGAGAGTGGTACAAGTAGAAAGTTCATGGAGTGTCCACAATGGAAAGGTTCATGGGGAGTAAAGATGTGCACATTACGGCTGTCAATCGATACAAATATTTAATTGTGTTTAATCACATTATCGTCCATAGTTAATCACGATTAATCGCAAAGTAATCACACATTTTTTATCTGTTCGAAATGTACCTTAAAGGGAGATTTGTCAAGTATTTTATACTCTTATCAACATGGGAGTGAACAAATATGCTGCTTTATGCAAATGTATGTATATATTTATTATTGTAAATCAATTAACAACACAAGACAATGACACATATTGTCCAGAAACCCTCACAGGTACTGCATTTAGCAGAAAAAATATGCTCAAATCATAACATGGCAAACTGCAGCCCAACAGGCAACAACAGCTGTCAGTATGTCAGTGTGCTGACTTGACTATGACTTGCCCCAAACTGCATGTGATTATCATAAAGTGGGCATGTCTGTAAAGGGGAGACTCGTGGGTACCCATAGAACCCATTTTCATTCACATATCTGGAGGTCAGAGGTCAAGGGACCCCTTTGAAAATGGCCATGCCAGTTTTTCCTCTCTAAAATGTAGTGTAATTTTGGAGCGTTATTTAGCCTCCTTCATGACAGGCTAGTATGACATGGTTGGTACCAATGGATTCATTAGGTTTTCTAGTTTCATATGATACCAATAGCTTTAAAACTGAGCCCACTACAGCTTCCGAAAGATCGATTGCATTAATGCGTTTTAGAAATCAGTGGCGTTAAAACAAATTTACATTAACGCGTTACTATTGCGTTAACTTTGACGGCCCTACTACTTACACAACTTGGTTGCTGGGCGTTTAAATGACAACTGCGTCTGTATGAGAGCAGTGCAGAGCGGTGGCTGTGAGCTAGCCTGTGGGGCACACTGGCTGTACAACACACACAGATAGAGAGAGACTTCATTCTCTGCTCAGGTAGACATTACTCCTCTAAATCTTTACATAGACAGTAGTTGTTTGCTGTTGTATTAATGCTCTGGATATCGTATGGAGCACCTTTACAGTAAGAAATAGATTTAAAGTTCACGAAAATTCACAGTTAAAAAGACCATTTTTAAAAAAAAGTTCAATAAATGCATGATGATTCCAAAGTCATTGAGTAATCATGTTAAATATTCGTGATCTCAATATTGACCAAAATAATTGTGATTGTGATTTTTGCCATAATCGAGCAGCCCTATCACAAGGTGACAAATAAGATGACATTTGATAATGTACACCTAGAGGCCTTTAGGACTAAACTGTATGAATATCAGTGGTAAATAATGTTTAGAGGTGTCAGTACTCTTTTCCTGTGGTACTGAATGTTTTACATTTACAACCACATTATTTGGAACGAATGTCAAATTCATGAAAGCATCCACTGGAGTAAATATTTAGATCCACGTTTTGTGTGTCTTCCTCTGTCCTCAAATAATTTTAACGACATCTACAACTGCCATGTGTGTTTTCTAGGTACAGCTCTCCTGTGGATCCTGTTACTCTTATGGCCACTTTATGAACTGCTTCACTGTTTCTCTGTGTATGTGTTTGTGTGTGAGAGTTGACTCTTCCGGGAGAAGCGTATCTCGGTCTTGGCAGTGAGTGTTGATTAGAAACAGATGGAAGGAGGAGGGGGTGTGAGAGAGAGAGAGCGATGTAAAAAATGTAGAGCAGAGGTCTGACTTGGTGGGAAAATGGAATGATTCAATCTCCGCTCACGTAAGCTGTCCTCGCCGAAAAACTGAAACTAGCCGACAGATTAGAGAGCTACAAATCAGATGTGTGAATGTTGGCAGGGCCTGCCTGATTCGCTGTGCATTTCCACAAATATAAGTTAATTTGCTCTGAGTCCAGGCTCTTCCCAAGACAACTGATGGAAAAACAGGAAGCTGAGGCCAAGCAATGAAATAGGTGAACCTCCGATGGCTCGGTTCTACAGATCGGTTGAATTGAAAGCAAATTAACTCATACTGGCAAACATTATTCAAACCTACACAACTTTATTTTAGATTATATCCTAAGTTTTTCCAAAGATAGCACATATGTCAGATTGAATTCAAGAAAAACTAATGAAGCACATTCATCTGGAACATCGATGTGGTGATGCTGCCATAAAAACACATCTTGGTTAAATATTTAACTCAGGCCACCAACTGAAGCCTCTACGGTGGGCCAAGCGTGTTGGAGAACTACAGTGGCTGACGCAAAAATGTGAATGGCCCTCTCTAGAGCCAGTTGTTGTAAGAGCAGCGTAGGTTGTTTGGGGCAGAGCCAGTGTGTAGAGTGTGTGTGTACGTGGGAAGTGACTGGTGAAGCAAGAGAGAGAGAGTGGTGGTGACGGGAGCGACTAACGTTACTCCAGGGAGAGAGGACCCGCTGCCTGTGTAAATATAAAAAAAGGGCTAAATTATATACTTGAAAGACAATCTGTTACATCTAAATTACACTTATGATAGAGTAGTATGTCCTCGCCCAGCTGTTGATGCAGTGGTGAATGTGAACATTCATACAGCATCTTCTGCCTACACATCAGTTCCAGCCAACTCCAGCTGCTGTGTCTCTACACAATCTGCTGAAACTGTGCTATACATTACGGTCAGACATCTAAATACAGCTGCTCAGAGACTCTGAGGACTCGCTAACAAATTTCCATTTCCATATTATGCATTCAGTGACATAGATTAAGTGCAGCACATCTCACAGCTTAATCACAACTCCATCTGTTTAGGACCTGGACCCAGTTTTCTCATTATTTCCCACCGTACTTGCCACAGCTGGTGGTGTGTGTTGCAGGATAGACAGGGATAGGACACAAATGCAGACGATGCAGACTGACTGTTAAAATATAATGATGCGGCAGGCAAGGGTCAACGCCAGGAAGTCAGTCCAAACAGGCAAACAAATCCGATGAGAGGCATGCAAGAAAATCCAAAGTCTAAAAGCAGAGGTTCAAACAGGCAGGTGATAACAGACGAGAAACACATGGCAATGAAAACAAACTGGAAAGGAGTGTTTGGAAAAGGGCTGTTTGAAGGAAACAAGTGAGAGAGTAGGCGGGGAGGGTCATTGGCACCTTCAACACTGTGCAGTCCTATAAGGGCACTGGGCTAAACCCCAAGTTCCAGTATTTATTTTGCACTCCTTTACATGGTGGTACATGCAAATATGCAGTACCAGCCAGTCAGCAAACACCAACTAAGAAAGTTAAGGTGTAATTAACACTGTAGAAGAGCCAGAAATGAGGGTTGGTGCTTTTAGGATTGGTTTTTTTGGACTTTCCATCAGCCCTATAAACCATTTCATAGTTGTAAACGTAACTGTTGTAAACATTGCTACATTCAATGGAGTTCTACAATAAGAAAAACATGGTTTATTACAAATTGGGGCTTATTTTCATAGCTTTGGCCATCGTTTCTATTGGTCATGATAACATTATACTCACCAAAGATTTGGGGTTTCTACTAGAACATGTGTACATGCTTTAATGTTCAAAAAACGCTTTACTTTTTTACTCTCTTTTTTTTCAACCTCTGTCTGAAACGCTTGAGCTGCTCCAGCTCCGCTCGAACCATGCTTTGTTTGAGGGCGTGCCAAACTAGCCGTTAAGCAAATGTGTTACCTGGTGACATCGCAATGTTACGGAAGAAGAAAAGGCGAGACTTCAAGCGAGGCGTATCAGGCATTTCAGGAGCAGTGTTTCTGTCGGGGAGAGTAACTCCCTATGGCCTTTTACATGCACAAAAAACTATATAACACACTAGAGGAAAGAGAAAAAGCACAAACGCGTTAAAGGTCCTCTTTAAGATTTGGGAACATAACATTTCTAAAAAAGAGGTCTGATGGGACAAGTTGTAAACAAGCTGAAAGTTTAGCCAGATTGTCTAAAGCATTTTATTTCAGGGTAAAACTGACTTCATACCGACTGTACCGAGTGTATTTCATCAAATTTACGGTTACAGTTATAGTAAAGAGTAGTAGAATACATTCAGTTGGATCATTGTCTATGGGATCATTGTTTTAATGCTGATATTGCCTTTGACATTTAGATTATATACTAGGCAAGGATAGAATCATCTTATTTTTTTCCTTATTGCATCTCCATTTAGTCTGGAATTATAATAGAAATAGGTTTACTTAAAATAGACTCTAGATTTTTTCCTAGGCTATAGGGCTTAAGAGGTGATATAACTGAATCAAGTCATACAGTTGGTCCGGAATATGCAAACAAATACCATGCAGGCAGTTCAGCTTAATCGAGTATATTGAGTACAAAGCGACGTTCAGATGATCACCTGAACGTTGCAACTAACCGTCCAAGAGCTGTTCTCCTGTTAATCAAACAACATGCCAGGACGGCTGCATGCAAGGGATCGCCACGGCAACTAAAATGGTTGTACGCTCCCCGAAAACCAGAGGTATCTAAACTGCTGACGTTACAATACGCGGAGAAACATAAAGATCAGTTGATGCAGGAGTTTTTTTGAGAAATAATTTTACTCACACAGACTCATCTATTAATAAGGATTTAATTTCTGAAACACTGTCGGATTTAATATCAACCAGTCTTTTTTTCTCAATCTAAGAACTTGGTTTTACTAATCAAGATAAGCAGTTTACTTACTTAAAAAATAGCTACTTTGCTCCAGACCCTCTCTTTTCTGCTTGGGGTCATTCACAATAACCTACTTAAAGGTCCAGTGTGTAGGATTTGGTGGCATCTAGCAGTGAGGTTTCAGATTGCAACCAACTGAAACATCACGCACCCGTGTGCAAAGCATGTAGGAGAGCTACAGTGGCCGACCCGAAAACATGAAAACACGATTTTTAATTTTAAAAATGTATGGCAAAAAGTTCCAAGAAATCCTACGAAAAGAGTAATACAGTCCTGTGAAATATATATTTCAATAGCAGACCTGATAGAGTTCACTTGGCAATAATACTGTGGTCATTACTTTTCCTTGGATTTCCTGATGAAGTTTGAATTTCAATGGGTGTCCTTCCTTTGACGAGTAGTTGCTGATGTCAACTTTGTTTTGCCCGTCATTTGATTTTTTTCCAAACAAATACTGCTGGAAAGACAGAGTTACTCTTCCTACTCTACTCTTACTCGCTTCCTGCGAGAGAGTGAATTTTAGAAACTGAAGCCCAGAATCCTGCCATGCTCAGAAGAACAGGATGCGGTCCATCGGCACACAACGCTGTGAATATGGAGGTAAGAGAGGAAGTTTGGCCAGCTGAGCGTTCCGCTGCAGCCTCAGTGTGAAGAGCTACATGACAGATAGCAGTGTGGAGACTGAACAGAGACGTGTAACGCTGAGGGAAACAGGAAAACCCCCCCTCAACACTGGGAGAACACTATACTGTGTCCTGTTAGCAGACACACTATGCAAACTGATAGAAACACACTCATACAAACACAATGTATAACACATGGACTCACACAATGGAAACACAGAGATGCACATAACCATAACCTCAAATACACACTGTGCACCCTAGTGGTCAAACAATGAAACACAACTCATATTAAAGTTGACTGTTTTTTAATACTGTACAGATATAATCTCTATAAACAGATTATGCATATGAATGTAGAATCTGTAGGCAACAGGACAAGATTTTGGTTTCGGAAGTTCTGGTTTCCGTTTCTCATCAGAGTAGTATTGACCCTTGATGTTCGAGCAGGCTTTGGTTGAACAGTCTGTGTGGAGAGCAAAAGAGGCAGAACGCATTGTCTGGGAGCCCACTGGTTATCATCTGACGATGATTTAGCTTTTTATTAGCTAAACAACAAACTGTGAACTGAATATAAACTGGCTACTTGTGAAAAGATCTGGTTGTACACGTTGTCTCCAACTCACAGTCTCACATCTCAAGTTACTAATCGGTCTGTAAACAATGGAGCTCAAGCAGCGACATTCTCTTAAAAATAAGCCTGATGATGATGATCATTATTGTTCATATTAATAATATATCAAATAAACTTGACGTAATGTAAAAGGTGTCGCTTGTACTGACAAACAAGCAGATAATTCTCACCAACTCCGCAGTTGGTTCCAGCTCTATAGAGAAACATTTCTATGATTTGTAAAGTATGATTTGTGTATGTTTATCCTTGATGAGAGGAGTTTCCCTTTAAGATGCCGTCTCAGTGCAGACTTATTAAGTCTGAAGAAGAGCATCTGCTCGAAACATCACTACCTAAGATGTGTTAATAAATTGCACTTAAAGGGAGCTACAGTGAGCGGACCTTCTTCTACATTATTCATTGCTGTGCTCCACTGGTCCAGCACCGCCCTACTACGGTTTTGGATGTGCGCGACCAATTTACATAGTGTGGATATGAGATCCTGCCATCGCTGGAAAGAATGAGTTGTGCAGAATCTGGAAGTATGATGTTAGTGTTTTTTCATTAGATGTTAATTATGACTCTGAGAAGAAGAAAATATGATAATACTGCTGTTTGTCTGTGTTTAGAGTGGATTTACGTTCTTTCCAAGCAAGGTGTTACAGTACATCCCTCAAACAGATACATTTAGTTTAGGGCTGTCAAAGTTCACACAGTAATAACTTCTAAACGCAAATTCACTTTAATGCCACTAATTTCTTTAACCCATTAACACAAATTGTGTGGGCTCAGCAAAGCTAGAGTGAAGATACTGGTATCATATGAAACTAGAAAAACCTAAAGAATCCATTGGTACCAACCAATTTAAATTACACTACATTTTGGCAAGGAAAAACTTGCATGGCCATTTTCAAAGGGGTCCCTTGACCTCTGACCTCCAGATATGTGAATGAAAATGGGTTCTATGGGTACCCACGAGTCTCCCCTTTACAGACATGCCCACTTTATGATAATCACATGCAGTTTGGGGCAAGTCATAGTCAAGTCAGCAAACTGACACACTGACAGCTGTTGTTGCCTGTTGGGCTGCAGTTTGCCATGACGTGATTTTTTGAGCATATTGTTTTATGCTAAATGCAGTACCTGTGAAGGTTTCTGGACTATATTTGTCATTGTTTTGTGTTGTTAACTGATTTATAATAACAAATATATACATACATTTGCATAAAGCAGCATATTTGTCCACTCCCATGTTGATGAGAGTATTAAATACTTGACAAATCTCCCTTTAAGGTACATTTTGAACAGATAAAGAATGTGTGATTATTTTGTGATTAATTGCAATTAAATATTTTAATCCATTGACAGCCCTAATTTAGATGCTTAACAATATCATTTTCTGATGTATTATCAATAGCAAATGCTGTATTTGTGCCATTCAAATATAGTGAGTGTAACTAAATCGAGAGAGACAAACAGAGAAACCTACAGAGTGAAAGACAATGGAGGAGTTGTGTCATAAATCAACAGGATTTTGGTCACAGCAGAGTCTGACTCGCTGACACATCAGAGAGCTGTCGTCTCAGAGGACTCTATCTACCTGCTGTCTGTCCTCTCTGCTCTGCTGCTGTGAACACAACACAGTCTCTGAGAGCCCAGAGGAATCCAGGCAGCACCCCCACCCTGTCTGACAGACATATCTCCCTATGAGACAGCCTAAACTATCCATCACCCCGTCCACACACACACTCACACAAATTACATCCATTCTCTTTTTCTAGCTCTGTATCTCGGGCCACTTATGTTACGAGACTGGCCTGCAGGAATTTGGGGCGACAAATGCACTTCACTAATTGGTTGCACGCTGAGTCCAGATGCTGTCAGTGTCCAGTCCAACACGGGCGGTAAATTGCTTTCTATCTCTCCGAGGCAGGGAGGACAGCGAGTCTGCCAGATGAAAACACCTGCGCTCCGAGCTGAGCACCTTTGACAGTCTGGCTTCATTCTGAACGTCGTTATTATCACACACTTCAACAGGATTCACCGGCTGAACACGCAGACTAGAGGACGCTACATAGACAAGGAGAGGACACAATAACAGGAGCAGAATATAAATACAGTACATTCATTTAGGCATACTTTTAAAAAAAAATTCCAGCTGTGAATGCCTATGTGTGAAATATTCAAACTCAAAACTCCATGTTTTGATGGCTACATCATTTTCACAAATGGAAATATATAAGTACATATACTGTATGTATGTGCTTACTAAACTAGTTTAATTATGATTTATGGCTTATTGTCTGGAGCAAAGCGCTTTATTCAAAATTATGTCATTCCTCTTGATAAAGGTTCACAAATACAAACTTTACTTTACAATAATTCATAATAATGTCAGAAAGAAGAAGACAAAAAGCAAGAAGTAAGTGAGACAGAGGACACAGAGTGCTGTGAGAGAAGAGAGCCACAGATAAATATATATATAAAAAGGAGCGTTGGCTGGAAATGAGACGCGGCTCAAAACAAAGACAGACATCAATTAAAATGGACAAATATTTGCTGTAGAGTATCACAGTTTACTCAGCGTGGTTACAGTGTTTGGTGGATTAGATGGTTTATTTCAGGCATGAGACAAACTCATTATATTGAGTCATCTGCATTCAGCACAGACTTCAGCTGAAACTGCACTGAAACACTAAACTGAGATTTCTCAATAAAAATGAACTCTACTCATACTTTCTATACTGTGACTTTCACTTTTAAAAAAATGTGATTAAAAGTTTAAATTATTATTTAAACTTATCTTTTTTTTCTCTGACTCACATTCTTTATAAATATATTGCCCATAAATATAACATCTGGTGATTTGGTATACCTGAATGTTATCCGCTGTGTCTGTGTCTGTGTTAGTTGTAACGACCCACCTTAATCTCATAAACACTAAGCCAACAGAGCAAAATTATTCCACTTATCTAGTTCTATTAGTTTCCTCCAGCAGAACCTCACCCACCTAAGAAATGATTTATTAGCCACCAACCAAACCCTGTGATATTTTCTGTATGTTTAAAAAACATTAAAAAAATCACATTTTATTATTAATTCAACAGTTCTATTACATGTACATTTTTATCTATCTTTATTTTAATTTATTTAGCGTCAAATAAGATATTAAGTTATTTAAGTCTAAGTCAAGACCGGCAGGAAGTAGAGAGCAGAGGCAGCAGTTGAGCAGGCAGAGTCACGGCTATATGCCATGGAGTCCTGGTGGGAACAGTGGCCAGAGACCACCACAACTCCCCGTTCCGACAAGGCTCGGGGGGAAGGAGCGGCGTCAACTGGTCCAGGATGAAGTGAGAGCTGCCGTTGAGGAGGAGAGGTCCAGTAGAACCGTGGGAATGAGGCAGTAAGGCGCCTGGACTCGATGGGAACACGCTGTGGAGAGGAAGCTCTCATGGACTGACCTCTGGAGGTCAGAGCCACACCGCATCAAGTTCTTGGTGCAGGTGGTCTATGATGTCCTCCCCAGTCCATCAAACCTGCACCGCTGAAGCTTGGTCGATACACCTCCATGCTCCCTCTGCCAGAGGAAGGGGAGCACATTTTGAGCTGCTGCCCAAAGGCTCTGGAGGAGGGCCGATATCGCTGGCGGCACGACCAGGTGCTTGAGACCATCGCGGAGACCATCTGCAGTGCCAACGCCAGCAGCCGGCGGTCAAGACCCACGAAGCACACCATCAGCTTCGTCAGAGCCGGAGAGAAGCCAAGAGCAACACCTAAGGCAACATCAGGGCTTCTCTACACTGCACAGGATTGGCAGCTGACAGTGGACTTGGGGCGGCAACTCAAGTTCCCTCGGGGTCCGCTTGGAAAGAACCAATCAGATGCCTTCCTGCCTCCCTGCTCGTTCTCTACCCTTGGCGTGCACCAGGCTGAACTCAAAGCGCGTCGTCGCCGCCGCAAGTTTACTGGCGAATGGAAGAGAAAACTCAGCCCTGCAGGAGCACTGCCGCGGTTACTTGTCATGAGGTAGCGTTGTTGAGTTGAGGTCCTCTCTCCGCTCTGTGTCTGTGAAGTAGTTATGATGTGGCGGTGCTCGTGCATGTGTGTGTGTAGGTGTGGGGGGGGGGGGGGCGTTGCCTTGGAAGGAGCCCCGAGGGGAGGGGGGCGGGTTTAGACGGAGCTCCTGAGGCGATGCTACTTTTAAATTACGCTAGCTTTCCAACATCGTCGACCCTATCTTTAAGTAACAGCACATTTGGTGTTATTTTGACCCAAACCTAACTAAGTAGTTTTGTTGCCTAAGCCTAACCACGTCAATCTTTTCCTAAACCTAACTAAGTAATTTTATTTTGAAAAGACTGGAGCAGAAATTGACACGTACATCAGGTGTTGCTCCCTTTCTATGTACACGAATCAAATAGATTAAATTTCGTGACTATTTCACAAGCTGCCGTGAGACTGTGTTGGTAGTGCATAGTACGCGGTTTGGTACGCAGCCCATTACAGTTTTCATGGATCCAGAAAACTAAAATCTAGACTAGTACACAGCTCTTCAGTCCTCCAGAATCAGCCACACTGGCAGAACTGTTTCTTGTTGAAAGAAAAAATAAATCTTGAAGGCCGAATCTGAAACACACGTTTTTTTGCCGTGTGTGTGAGGAAAAAGGGAGAGGTTATCAACAAGAGAAGTGAGTCAGCTTAATGAGTCTACAGCTGTCAGCCAATCAGAGGGAACCAGCCTGAGAGCGGAGAGTGAAACCCTGAACGCGGTCTGAAATGATTTCACGGTGTGTCATCATGTCCTTAATTAACAATTAACATCAGAACCCTCGGATCTCTGCTAATGAGCAGTTCAGCTACACTCTAAATACCAAATCACACGGACACACTGTACATGCCCCCCCACCCCCATCCACAACATGCAGACACAGAGATGCTGTTTCTGCTGCTTAGTCAACATCTGCATGGGAAAACAAAGCGGTGAATCACACCCAGTGGGGATAAACAATCTGATTTGTCATCATCAGCAGTCCCCACCACCACCAGGCCGATAGTGTGCCAGCCATCCCCCCCCTCCCTGAGGCTGCAGCTGCATCAGCAGACACTCCAGAGGGCAGTGTTGCTCTCAGATGGAAGCGGAGGAACCAGCTGCAGTGTCTCCCCAGGTCCTCCCGGCATGGAGGAAGGGGGCTCTCTTCCTCTTTTGTTTTGCTGCAGGACGGGGCCCCTGCCAGCCTCCTGCTGAAATACTGAGAGAGAAAAAAAAAACTGTGTGGCAGAGCAGACAGATCTGCAGATTTGTGATCTGGCACAGCTCACGTATTGAGTGTTATGGCTGCAGCTACACAGCAATTATGGCCCGGGCCAGTCAATAGAGAAGCATTTTATGTCCTCTCAGGGTGTCGTACGGGGTAAAGGCTCACTGAGGTTAACTGCCATGTGACTGCTTTACATAGGAATGAGAGATGATGAAGAAGACCTGCTGCGAACAGTCACAGGGAGGCAAACCTTGAACATATACAGCCGGGCCGAGTGTATTCAGACTATGAATTATGTATTGTGTATTCTCTGAGATATCCTTTTTTCCCTGAGGTGGCTGTTTTTTGTTGAGGCATCAGAATGGATAACCTTATCTGTAGCAGACTGTGTTGCCTGTGAAGGTAACCAAAGACAACAAATGTATTCCTCTACACATCCATATGGACCTCAGAGGATCGTATAGAGGTTTATTCTGGACCCTGGAGATCTGGGGAGGTGTATTTCATATTCAAGAGGAAAAACAAAAGAAATCTGGATCTTGCAGAGTTAGAGGCAGCCTGGTCTCCTAAAAATTATGTTCCCATACAACGAAACTGCATCGTCAATTAGGTTTTGAGGGAACATTAGGGCTGTCAATCAATTAAAATAATTAATCACCATTAATCGTAAATTAATCACACATTTTTTATCTGTTCAAAATGTACCTTAAAGGGAGATTTGTCAAGTATTTAACACTCTTATCAACGTGGGAGTGGACAAATATGCTGCTTTATGCAAATGTATGTATATATTTATTATTGGAAACACAAAACAATGACAAATATTGTCCAGAAACCCTCACAGGTACTGCATTTAGCATAAAACAATATGCTCAAATCATAACATGGCAAACTGCAGCCCAACAGGCAACAACAGCTGTCAGTGTGTCAGTGTGCTGACTTGACTATGACTTGCCCCAAACTGCATGTGATTATCATAAAGTTGGCATGTCTGTAAAGGGGAGACTCGTTGGTACCCAGAGAACCCATTTTGGGTTGGATTCTTTAGGTTTTCTAGTTTCATATGATACCAGTATCTTCACTCCAGCTTTAAATCTGAGCCCGCTACAACCTAAAAATTGCAAGTCGTGTTAATGCGTTAAAGAAAATAGTGGCGTTAAAACAAATTTGCGTTAACGTGTTATTATCACGTTAACTTTGACAGCCCTAGGGAACGTATTTTCTCCCGGATTTCGTTTGTATTTGACGTATCACAAATACGTTTAATCGAATCATAAGTCCACGTACGTCGGGAGGAGGTCAGGGTGGATGGATGGGTCAAACACAGGACTTTCACCCAGGAGACCACTGTTTATGTCCCGTGTGAAACCAAAAGTACTTATTTTAAACCCAAACATGATTTTTTTTACTAAATCTAATCAAGTAGTTTTGTTGCCTAAACAAAATTCAGAATGCAGTTATAGTTATAGTTAAAACACTATAACATTGATAAACACATATGTAGAAATGTTGATATGAAACATTCAGAAACGTCGAGATTCAACGTTTTTTGCAGAAACGTACAAACATTTTATTGTGGCGACTGGGTTGTTAGAGGACTATGTGGGTGTCATCTAGATTTTAAAAGTCCCATATTGTAAAAAGTGAGATTTTCAGGTCTTTTACATTATAAAGCAGGTTTAAGTGCTTTATAAATACTGTTAAACTATCAAAACACTAAATATACGGAGAAATACACACAGCCCATTTTCAGTAAATACGTAAATTGTGCATTTGAAACAAACCGTTAGGATTTCTGTCCATTTGTGATGTCACAAATATACAATATATAGACCATTACACGGTTTTAAACGTAAACATTCTAAATGTGTTCCAGTTTATTTCCTGTTGCAGTGTAATGACATCAGCTGACAGGAAGTACACATGGACCCAAACTGTCCATGTAAATACAGAGGGTAAATACAGCATGTAAACATGTTCTAGTAGAAACACAAAATACAAGTATGAACCTGGAAATGAGCATTATATGGGACCTTTAAAGGCCTTCAAGGATGTATTCTGGATTCATGAGGACTGTAAAGGTCCTGGAGAAATGTGGAGGTTAGTTATGAATCCTAGAAGACAGCTGAGGTGTAACTGTACTTTTCTGTTGTTGATCCACATGAACCATAAACATGTATTTTGGATCCTCTAAGAGAGCTGTGTTGCATTTATCTGGATTCTTGACAATTTCTGAATTTGTGTTCCAGATTTGTGGAGACAATAAAGCAACACAGGTGCTGGATCCTTGATATATATATACATCACCCTAGATTTTGTCAACCACTAAAGCTCCTAAATGAACGTAGAGTAATTATGTTTCCTGGAAGACAAGTAAAGTGGATTTATCTGGATCCTGCAGTTTTTATAGATGTCTATTTAGATTTTGGGGTTTGGTACTGTAAATGTTTATGGTAATCCACAAGAAGATGGGCTAAAGGTCTATTTTGGATCCTGGAGAAGAGTCGGAGAGCATTATTCTGGATTCTTGACAATTTATGAGACTGTATTCCAAACATGATTTTGGATTTTTGGCGTGGGGTGGCGTCTGGGTAGAGCGTGCAGGAGGCAGGACATGAAACGGATTACACCGCGGTCACATAGCTGGTTCGTAATTTGGTCATAAACCTACACCTAAAAGTGTATGAATCAATCAATGCACAATTGAAGTGCATTGAGGATTCTAGACCGCCGTGCATATACTGCACTGTATATTTGCATTAGTTTATTTGCTGAATGCAGATAGATGCTGTTGGAGGGTTTGGCTGGGCTGGGCTATCCTCATGTGATGGAGCTGTAATTTACAATCAATCTTGCACATGAGCCTGTCACTCTCCAGATGCCCTGAATTGTAAATCAAGCTCCTCCAGGTCAGAGACCCCACACTGAAGAAAACGTCCATCTCAAATATCCAAGCAAGTGATTTTATCCAGTGGGTGAGTGTGAAACTCTGATTTATGGAAAACCAGTCCGGAGAGCTCCTAGTGGTAATAAAGGTGGACATTTTCTGCAGTGTCGAACTCCAACGCTCCCAATCTCTGACACGTAATGACAAATACATCGCTCAACGTCGCTCCCGTCTAATCTGTATTCTGGTACTTTGCAAGGAGAATGGGAAGAAGGTCAAGGTTGACTTGAAAGCAAGCGCTAGGAAATATAAACTGGGATATTCAAATGTGAAACATCAGTCACGTTCAGACAGATGTGTTGAAGACCACTGGTGCAAAAAACAACAAACATCAGCAGAAAGCATTGTGGGAATAATCGCTCGCCACTCACGCCTATAACAAATTGACTGCTGTGTACATTTGTGCTTCCTGTGTCAGACACGTGAGAAGAGATTTAATCTGTTCCTGGAGCGACCCCTCCCCTGTGACCGCAGAGGTCAGGGGTGCAAATCAGCCACGTTGGTCATAGACACACAACTGCTGCCATCACACACACTATGAATATCAATAGCTATTCTCAAACCTGTAAAAAAACACAAACCCCTGTCCTCTCAGAGTTGGAGAGAAACCAAATATAAAGACATGTAAACACTGCAGACTTGGGATCAGAAGTGGCCTCCGGAGCGGGACCATAATGCAATATTTGCTGTCATAACTGGCCGAGCAGAACTGCGTAGTAATAACAGTCAATCAAAGGTCCTCAAATAAGCAGCCTTGTTTGCCCCGCACTGAACCTCACGCTCTGTTTTTGTTTGAACCCCGTCTGGAACGATTCCAGGTTATTCTATCTGCCCGGCTTATTTTTCAAAGAGTGAGAAATGATTGGATTTTCTCTCAGGGACCGAGGCGTTCCCTCTGCTTCTGCCACGGCGTATTCATTACAGTGTTACACAACTGAAAGCTCTTGTTAATGTGAGAATACATACCGCTCACTTCCTTCATGGTTATACCAAACTCATTAAGAGTTGTTACAAGGCACCCGTGCGTACATGTATCTAGAATGAGTTGGTTTGGTGGGATGTGTTGTTTATGCCTCATTAGTAGTAGTGGGCTCTCACAGTCAATGTGGCGCTGCTCTGCGGCTGACATGAACATGAGTCTAAGGACGTTTTCACACCTGCAGTTTGTTTGCTCTGGTCTGAATCAGGGACCAAATTGTTATAATGTTGCATATTGCCTCGAGTTTGGTTTGTGTTCACACGGCAGCATTTACAAGCGGACCAAAATTTTGGTGCGCAAAGAAACTGCTCTCTAATTGGTCAGAATTTTCATGCTGGAAAACTCCCGGAGGTAAACAAAGAAGAGCAGACTTCCAGAACGCAACAATGGAAGGACAACTAAGCCGCTTGATCTTGGCTCTGGTCATCTTTTCTTTTTTTACCTCGTAGCAATTTTTCACTCAAGGCAAATGATACAGTTTGAAAATGAGTCACGGATGCGACTGTAAAACAATGTATTGATGCACTGGAGTCGCCAAAGGGGCATATCAAGACGTATGGAGGACAGAGGAGGAGGAGGAGGAGGAGGAGGAGGAGGAGGAGGCGTGCATTAACCCTCCTAAACTGTGACATGCTCATTGGCCGAAAATATTTCCGAAGATCCATCAGGTATGCCCGTGGTCTTCAACACAACCTGACGTTACACCTGTTTAGTACTGATGTGAATAGCGAGGGCAAGCGTCGGCTCTTTTGTAGTAATGTTGTCTGGTGTTGACATGCACAGCGCAGCTCGCTACCTGAGCTGGTTAATCCAAAAAGGCGCAATGCTTTCTCCAATTGGGCCTGATCGAGGTCAGATCAACACTCCAGGGTTCCATTCAACCGAACTAAACAAGGCATGCGTGAATACGCCCTTAGGGGCCGTACACATGCTGCGTCTTCTGCGGACTCAAAGCATTGTTTTCGATGTAGGGCGCGCTCAAACAGGAGAGCGACAATAGTGCGCAAGCGTTCCCAAGCGGCTATTTTTCGGGCCGTGATGGCTGCGCCCTGAGATAAAAAAAGTTTGACTTTTTGAACGCTGCAGTGCACACCACGTGTCATGTGATGAGGAACATTGGTACAACATGTCATTCAATATATCCCCCAGTACGTCACCGCTTGAACGGCCAGTTGAGTGGAGCAGTGCGTCCCCTAGTGTCTTCGCCGGACATGCACTGCTGGATTTAACATTATAGACCTGACTGCTGACTATTAGTGGAACAATTTAACCACAAATTCACAGACCGACCATACACGGTCCAGACATACAGTATACTCGGTTTGGACTTGGAGTCTTGTTCCACCTTTGCAAGTCCCTAATGCAGAATAAATTTCTGTCAATGTCATTTAGTACAGTATATGAGAGTTGGGGTCTGAAGTGCTTCTTTCCATTTATCAAATACAAATTCAGGCATGTGAAAAAAATCGGAAAGATCACACATATATTTTACGGTTTTATAAGCAATGAAGTGTCAACATGAATGCTTCATTTATCACTCACTGTTATTGTCTTTGTACCGTTGTGCCAGTCAGGCAGTTTGTTTTGCCCCAGTGTGCTGATCTCCAGAGGAGGCAGGCTGTAAAATATAGCTGGTGCAGTGTTGACATTATTACAGAATGCCCACAAACTAGAGGTTTATGGAGCCATTATTCAATTAAGTATGTTTTGAAACGAGGCCAGTTCCCCTTCAACCTGCTGCGACGGGTCGACTTGCCTCTCACTCCTCAGCTCTCTCAGTTTGTGCAACACTGGCTCTGTACGAGAGCAGCACAAAATATATTACACTGTAAATCACCAGCGCCGGGGCACATTTTTCCATTCACTCTCAGTCCGAATGGAAAATCCATTCACCTTTTAACTGCTATTCACGTAAAAAATCTCTTTGTCAGACAAGGTAATGTGCAATAAATTCCAGTCCCTGCTGACAATTGAATGATTAAAAGTATTCAATACATCACGTTTTTTTCAATTTGAAAGTTGGAGCTGGAAAAAAAAGCCAATATTGAGCGAAACTCCAGCTGAAGGTTCTTTGATCATATAACCTTGAACGGCAACGATTTCAGACTTCCACACACAACATGGGCTTTTTAGCAATTACAAATGATACACTTCCTCCAAAATTTTACTCTGAATGTTTGTGTCAAACTTCCCAATCGTTCTCTGAAGAACACAGTACAGTACAGCCAGCTGTTGTGTAGACTGATCAGAGGCCACTGCAGTGTTTTATACACTGGGACATGATCAACACATACACAGCTGTTTCTGGTTATAACCCCCCAATTTCTGAACAAACATTAATCCTGTTTTATGGCATGAAGAGTAGCGTTCCAATATAAGGTATCCTTCATTTGAAAACAGTATCCTACCGCCTGCAGTTACACAGTAACAAGTTATGGCTCACTGTGGTCGGAGCTGACCTGAATCATCGTGTGGCAACACTTCATCAGTGACACATCACTTTGTTTTAGAAATATCGAAAGTTGAAAGAATCGTTCGACATTTTGGAAAACATGCTCATTGAAGATCGATAGTACTCTTGTCCCTGAACCTACTGCCAGCAGTCGCTTAGCTTAGCTTGGAATAAAGATTGGAAACAGGCTAACCTGGCTCTGTCCAAAGGTAATAAAATCCACCTATCAGCATCTCTAAAGCTCAGTGATTTAAAGTGTTTTTTGGGCATGCTAACAATAGGACTTTAAGGATGGCAATGTTGTTGGTCTGTTGGTCAGTCAGTCGGTCTGCCACTTTGGTCCAGACTGAAATATCTCAACAACTATTGGATGGATTGCCATGGAATTTTTGTACGGGCATTCATGGTCCTCAGAGGATAAATCCAACTGACTTCGGTGATCCTCTGACTTTTACTCTAACACCACCAACAGTTGAGTTTTTGCGTATCATGTGAAATATCTCAACAATCCACAAAAGGGTTTGTCATTAAATTTGAGAGACAGACAGACATTCATGATTCCCAGGTAATGGATCCTATAAAAACTCTGGTAATCCCCCAGCTCTTCCTGTAGCACCACCATCAGGTTCACATTTATGGTTTTGAGTTAAATGACACAGTTATTGGATGGATTGCTATGAAACTTGACATAGATGTTCATGCCCTCATTTATGGTGATCCTGACTTTTCATCCAAGCTAGAGGAAGAGTGTAAGATAGGTAAGATACTTGCATCTTATGAAACTGGAAAAGTAATCCATTGGTACCAACCATGTCATACTAGCTTCTCGCGAAGGAGGCTAAATAACGCTCCAAACTTGCGCTAAATTTTGGCGAGGAAAGATGGCCTCAAGATCTGTGAATGAAAATGGGTTCTATGGGTACCCACGAGTCTCCACTTTACAGACATGCCCACTTTATGATAATCACATGCAGTTTTGGGGCAAGTCATAGTCAAGTCAGCACACTGACACACTGACAGCTGTTGCTGCCTGTTGGGCTGCAGTTTGCCATGTTATGATTTGAGCATATTGTTTATGCTAAATGCAGTACTTGTGAGGGTTTCTGTACAATATTTGTCATTGTTTTGTGTTGTTTATTGATTTCCAATAATAAATATATACATACATTTGCATAAAGCAGCATATTTGAGTATTAAATACTTGACAAATCTCCCTTTAAGGTACATTTTGACCAGATAAAAAAAATTGTGATTAATTTGCAATTAATCGCGATTAAATATTTTAATCGATTGACAGCCCTAGCATGCTAACAAGCTGAACTAAGATGGTGAACATGGTAAATATTATACCTGCTTACAGTAAATTCAGCATGTTAATATTGTCATTTGGAACATGTTAGCATGCTGACATTAGCATTTGGCTCAAAGCACCACCTCACAGAACCATTAGCATGGCTGTAGATTCTTGTTTTTTTTGTACAAATTACACAACGAGATACAACATGTTAATTTGGGAGGCTTTAGAGGTACTGGGGGGCAGCTTTTGTTACCAGTGGACAGAGCAAAGCGTATTTACCAAAACATCAAACATTTCTTTAAGCTTTAAGTTTTCACAGGATTTATGATTTCAGTATAATACTAGAAACTTTAGGATTATTTCACTTTTCCCTGAATTCTATGGATTTACCATTTCTTGACTTGTGTAGCTATAAATCTCACTCTGAGGACACGCCGCTGCAGCTTTCACAACCAGCCGTGACTGTGCCACAAACAACACCTGAATCCAATAAAGCCACGGCTCACTAGAGCGAAAGGACATTTCTGTGGCATCAAACATGGACAATCACCAACGCTCTCTGCCCTTGACATTAGATGGTATGAAGGACTCCTGCTCAACCAATTCATGTGCTCAGTGGCCCTGTAATAAGATTATTTTACAAGTGTGTCCTCGTATGACTCCTGGCAGGAAGTGTGAGGTTATTATCCTGAGCTGAGGTGCAGAGAAGAGAAAGAGAAAGAGAAGAGAAGAGAGGGACACTGGTGATTAGCCCAGATTTAACACCACATCCTTTGTGTCCACATGTGAACGCTAACTACCCCGTCAGGGGGAAGGCGAAGGGAGGACAAGCTGCTCGATGATCTGAGCCCAACGAGTGCTGCTGCTGCTTCACAGACAGGAAGAGTAGGAGGAAACAACTGTAATCAGGCAGGGCCCCTGTGGAATAGATGATGGTGCAGCTGTGCTCCGGCTTTTGCAAGTTGCGCTGTTGCGTAACGGGGACAATAAAGACGTGGTCTATTTTAAAATTCCTTGGATGTCATTATTACAGTCATCAAGACACACACCACGCTCAGCACTAAAAGTACAGTGTGAAACGCTGTCAGTGGCTACCAGAGGAAGACATGTTCATTACACTCTATGAAAAAACGGGCAGGGCCAACAACATGCTGATGATTTCATTACTCTTAAACATGCACTATTTCATATTTCCATATAAACAATAGGTCAAATGACTACATGTAATATGACAACGCAGTCTCACGGCAGTTGGTGAAATAGTCAGGAAATTTAATTTATTGGATTTTTTGTACATAGACACAAATTTCCCCTTTTTTTTGGTGATGACTTTCAACAACGTATTTTTAGTGCATTTTCCTACGAATGTCCGGCAACACGTGACACACATGTCAATTTCCGCTCCATTCTTTTCAGAATAAAACTACTCAGTTAGGTTTGGTAATATACATCGACTTGGTTAGGCAACAAAACTACTTAGTTAGGTTTAGGAAAAGATCACGGTTTGAGTTTAAATAACACCAGAAGTGGCGTAACTTAAGTACAGAAGTTACGTGACAAATATATCATTTCTGACTTTTGGTTTCACATGGGACACGAATACCGGTCTCCTGGACAAAAGTTCTGTGATTTCTGACCCACCCATCCACCCTGACCTCCTTCCTACATGGCATTCGCCACTCTCTATACTTTTTGGTTCACAATTATGTGGATTACATACGAATTGATTTCGTGCTGACCATGTAAACGAATCAATACATTAAATTTCCCGACTATTTCACGAAATGCTGAGCGACTGGGCTGAATCTGAAGTGTTTCTTGTAAGAATGGAAGGAGTGGATCTGGTCTGCGCTGCTCTTGTCAAGGTTGAAAGGAGTAATAAAGTTTGTCGTCCTGGTTCGGACTACGGAGCCTCTGTGTTGTTGTTTCATAAATATAGGCGCAGCTCAACTGGTTCCGCCCAACGTGATTGGGTGATGCCTTCATTCACGGTGCGAAAGCTCAGAAAAATCAACTTTGTTCCGAAAAAAAAGTATGTTGCTTTTTCACCACGTAATATTCACGTTCTGGCTTAAAGAATTCATGACAAAAACAACAGTTAAAAAAATGATGCGTGAATTAATCACACAAAAACAACGTCCCCGGTGTGTAAAGGCCTTTTATTCGCTGAGATTTTCTTGCTCTTGATCAAAGTGTTGCATCTCCATCCATAGCACCTGCCTCCAGCTCGGCATTTACAGCAACTTTCCAAATGACATGACAAGAAGAGTTTGTGTGGGATCAGTACATTCAGAGATACAGCATAATTACTTTTCAGTCCAGTATCACGGCCGTCTTTCAGGATTCTTGGCAGGAAACCCTCCAATCCACCCCTGCCTTCTCCTCCGCCGTGTCCTTCCACAGACTTGATTGTACAGTAAGTGGCAGTTGGTGCTGCTCCCCCAGCGCAGCAGTGAGCAGGAGCGCTAATGCCAGGACCCCACATGAATAATGGGAACCCTGTGCAGCGGCCCAGCTGCTCCTGTCAGGCCCCGGCGCAGCCGAAGCCAAACAGCAGGCCCCCTCACACTCTGCTCCGATAACACACTCTGTCGTCGTCCAGCCACACAGGAACGTGGCCAACCATAACTGACCGCAGCGTGTGGCGATATCTCAGACCCCTGCCCATCTGCTTCCTGGCCAGCCTGACCTTGGAGGTCACTCAGACTACGGATGTAAGGCCAAGGAAGAGGCCAGTGGATCTGAGCGGATAACCTCTGAGCTAATGACGGACCTCTGCTTTGTAAAAGGAATGCAAAACTTGCATTGGAATACTTCCACTTTGTAGCTAAGAACATGTGCTCTGCATGTAAATAAAGAACCAGAGTGCATAAAACAGCATCAAAATACAACTTCTTTATAAAAAAAATCCCTTAGACCCCATAAAGAGGTCCAGGCTAAGTCCTATGACTCATTGGTGTTTTCAGTCCAAAATGGCGACAGCGGACGTTGTCAAAAAAAACACTGGAGTTTCATCTCTTTGCTTCTGTACTCTTAGGTATAACTGAGGCGTATGTATTAGCATTTAGCTCAAAGGACCACTGTGCACAAGTAAAGCCTAACAGAGCCGCTAGTAATGCTGTAGGTTTGACTTGGTTATTTATATTTTGCTATTTAGGTTTTGCAGTAAATTAACTTGTGCTCCAATATTGTGGTTAAATAATGGCTCTGCAATTGAGAGTTAAGTCGCGAAAATTTGATTAGCTTACTGAAAAACGTTTGTATATTGTACGTAAAGGCTCTGACACACCAAGCTGACGGTCGGTCGTCGGACAGTTTGGAGCCGTCGGTGAGCGTCTGTCGGAGGCTTTTCGGCTTAAGCTGACCGACTGGCGAATCAGTGCACAAGAAGAGAAACGGAAGTGAGGAAAGCAAGCCAACGAGTAAAGTCAAGAGGACACACACAGAAGGCTCTTCTCATTTCTCATCTTCATCTCATCTGATCATTCCAACACACAGATATTTTCACAGCGACATGGCCGTCTGGAATGAATCTAAGTGGGGAGTGAGAGTTGGTGTGTAAATGGTCGGCAGATGCCGCTTTGTTTCATGTACGTATCATAACAACGGCTTGTATATCCACCGTCCTCGGTCTTCCGGTTTTTCCCTTTTTGAATGATGAATACAGACTACCGCCGCCTGCTGGTGTGGAGAGTTATTTCCTCTCACGCAGGCGCTGAACGTACATGCTAACTGGCCGTCAGCTGTAGTCTTTGTGGTGTGGAGAATGCAACGTTTTTGGCTAAGACAAAGGCGACGTGAGGCAACGCAACTGTCTGCCTTCTTCGCCGCTAGTTCTTTATTGTCGGCTCGGTGTGTCTGGGCCTTAAAACATCTAACTGCAGCTTAAATATATGTTCAGTGACAGAAAGCACAACGGTGTAGCAGGGTTATTTATCTACCTCACAAGGAATGCAAAGGGTGGAGGACTGGGATATGTATTGGTTATAAGTATAATAGTGATGCTTGGCAACATAGCATACATACCTTTACTTCTTTGATATTTTAAGCTGCTATTTCAGACAGCTAAACACCAACTAAATATTTATTCCTGAACATATTGTCTTTAATTAGCCTTTTAGCAGCCTGTTCTCATCACAGTCAGCAGCTTGTGGGGGGGGGGGGATGCTCCTGAAGAATTCATTTTCAGTCAAAGTCGTTTGTGCTTAACCAGGATGGAAATTATTACCGTAATTGTGACAAAATTGTTTTATTAGCCTTGCCTCAAAGCTTCAATGACATGAGCAATTACCCTTTCAACATGTCGGCTAATTCTTCACATGAAAACATACAGACATTTTACTGTAAATGTCCATAATATACTTTTTCCCTCCCAGTGAGTGGAACCCACCAACACAATATTATGACAAAATATTATGGTAATAAAGTTTTTTTGGAGGTTTACAGGAATTTATGACAGCTCAGGTTTATACTCAGTAGTCCCCCGCTGTATTATTAGCTGCTCTAACACTGTGTTTACGTTGTTCTATGGGTACCCACAAGTCTCCGCTTTACAGACATGCCCACTTTAAGATAATCACATGCAGTTTTTTTCATGCAGCTTAAATGTGTTATTTTCGCCTAGTCTAAAAATTATGTGTTTGAATATTTCTGCATACTGGGGTCCTTAAACAGTCTTGGATTACATAAAATGGGTATGACTGTAAAGCTGAGACTCTTGTGGATCCAATGAGCCCAATTGTATTCATGTGTGATGATGTTAGTCCCCATAGTGGCCATTTCATTGTAGTGAATGACTGTATAAAATGACCTGTGGTGACCTCTAGGATAACCACAGCCTCATGAAACTTTACAGCCACAAACTACAGACCTAGAGCATTCAGAAGATGGATGGCTTTACTAGCTAGATTGACAATAAGGGGGTTTCTGAGCAGTTTACACAACAGAAGTGCTGGCCATCCAATCGCCGAAAAATGTAATTCTCTAAATGTCAAAAGTTTTTTAAACCAAATCACAGCATGGCTTTTTCTATTGTGTTCCTCGAGGTCTTGGTGTCTTAATGTGGTATTTTGGAAGGATTATTGATCATTTTTATCAATTCTCCAGTGTTAAAAAAATGGTTAAATTTAGCACCAAATCTATGTAACAAATGGTATCAACCCCAAAATTGCTGAAACAATATAATAGTTCATGGGAATGGCCATCATATACTTCCGTAATAATGTTCTAAGACCTTTTTTTTAAATTTATTTTAATTAATTAATTAATGTTTATCTCTGACTTATGAGTAGAACAATTTGACACACAGTGCTGAGCTGCTTAATCTTCAGGTTCTCAGCTTTCAGATGATGTACACCACTTCCATGTGAAATCTACTGTTGACCTGCTATCTCCCCCTAAAGACCCCCTGTATCCCCCTAAAAAGGACAAAAAGGGTCTATTGTGGGTCTCAGAGGGTTCTAGGGAACATAACAGAGCATTAAATAGTGACATATGTTGGTCATGAGTTGAAAGACCAAAACAGAAAAAAAAGAGACAACACTGAACTTGTATTTGTCACATGACCAGAAACACAACTCCATATGTGTGTGCAGGATGTGTAAACGGGCAGCTGTTTGCTAACAAATTCACCGTAGCAACAGGCCAATGTTGTTCCACTTCCTCCAAAGGGCAAGAAACGAAAGAGAGAAAAATAAATGTCGCTCAGAGGTTAATGGTTAGGTTGACACGACTACTTGGAAATGCTGCTCTTGTACTGTCAAATTAGAGCTGCTGTCACATCATTCTTTTTAGTAGAGTCAACATCGTAACAAGAGATCGACTGGTTGAAAGATTTCTGCTTCCATACATTCCTGATTCGAGTCAAACTACTACGGTACATTATAGACACATAAAACTATAAGTGAGTGTAAGGATGCTGGGAAACGTATGGGGCAGGTTTGGGAACCCAGTGTGGGAAGCAGCCAGCAGAAGGGCGGGCGGCTGGGGGGATGTACCACTCGGCAGCTTTACTGACAGGAAGCGGGTCGGCTCTGTCCCCACATTCCTCCAACAGATGTTTGACAGAGAAAATATTTTCACAGCTGGAGAGGGAAGCAAGGGAAAATATACGTTTTACGATACATCACGCTGGAGGTGGCGAAAACGGAGGGAAAAAAACACATGCGTGATATTTTACTGTACGAGCACTGTCCTCGAGGCCGGTCCTGGGAAACCCCATTGGATGTTCGGTCACTGTCTCCTCCTCAAAATTTCCCATAACTCCCTGGGTTCATGTCCCTGTGTTGATGATAGGAAATGCATGTATTGATGGTTCGCTCTGAAAGGAATGTGGACTCACTCGTCTAATGATTAATGTAAGAAAACAGCAGCTGGTCTCTATCAGTAACACACACTGCTAGAATGTAAAGTGAGTGGGGATGATGATGGTGTTAATGATGATAAGGCTATAGGAGGAGGTGTATCCATCGCTACGCCAATAACACAATTCAAAGCACAAGAAAACCATCTGTATTGTATTGTGATACTGTGCCAAAAGTGTTGACAAGAAGCAGAGCAGTTTCACATCTCTCTTTTCTGGCCAAGTCAGATGTTAGAAAGTGAGAAGTGGTCTCCATCGAGTCGACTGTATGAGCCCGCTGTCTCCCAGGAGAGACACTTCCCGGCTGTCTGAGCTCTGAACCACCAGAGAGTAATTATTCTCTCCTTTCTGGGCTCGTCCGGAGCTGTTTGGACACAACTGAAACTGTTGAGTGGACAATTTATCACTCCGCCGCTATCCTTCCCGCCAATGGCAATCCACAAACAGTTCAATAAACAGCTTATTGGCAGACCGTTTACTGCTTGACGTTTGTAGAAAGCAGCTACATTATCTACTTTAGAAACTATTCCTAACCTCATATATAACCTCTAGTTATCCTTGACATGTTTGCAAAGGACAAACATTATGTTCTTTTCAGCCACAAAAAAGTTTGAGTTTTGAGATTTACTTCTGATGGCCAATAAGTCCTAATGCCTAAGAAACAAATCAGGTCATTTTGTAGGGATGACTTTATTAGTCAGTGCATTCCAAATTGACCCATATGGCATTTTCTGATCCACCACCTCCATGGTTAACAACAATACAATATGATCGTTAGTTTCAAGTCTTCTTCAATACAGCATGATGTTCATTTAGTAAATTATGGTCCCATTTAAAGTCAAACAGACCATAAAGCAGGGGATGCTTTAGGGCGTGGCTAACTTGTGATTGACAGGTCGCTACCACGGCGTTGTCCGGTCTGGGAGTTGTCCGTGTTTTCGTCTTCACAGTGTGTTTTCAGTTCATGAAAGGTAATTATAGCCTCTTTGATAGCATAAAAATATCTTATTCAGCGTTCGGTTGTACTTAGCTCCACCCTCTCGTGTCACTTCTGGTTGCAAATAACCAAGATGGCGACGGCCAAAAACCAAGATGGTGATGGCAAAAAACCAAGATAGTGATGGCTAAAAACCGAGAAGGCAATGGCCAAAAACCAAGATAGCGATGGCTTTTAACCAAGATGGCGATGGCCAAAAACCAAGATAGCGATGGCTAAAAACCAAGATGGCGATGGCCAAAAACCAAGATAGTGATGGCTAAAAACCGAGAAGGCGACGGGCAAAAACCAAGATAGTGATGGCTAAAAACCAAGATGGCGATGGCCAAAAACCATGATGACGATGGCCAAAAACCAAGATAGCGATGGCTAAAAACCAAGATGGCGATGGCTAAAAACCAAGATGGCGATGGCCAAAAACCAAGATGGCAATGGCCAAAAACCAAGATGGCGATGGTGTAAAAGTCCACTAATTGACTACATCCACTTCTTATATACAGTCTATGTAAACAATCGTTGCAGCATCTGGAGTTGGGGCTCCTGATGCCGTCACGACAAAAAGACGAGTATGTCAAACTAGCCATAGTTTGTTCCGTGTCACTAACCCATAGGAGCATAGAGATCTCTTCTTCAACAATGAACACGGTAAAACAGAGGAGGACGGATGTTGGTGCGCTAAGGTGCAATGTATTCTACATATATACTACAACGGATAGTATGATATCTTACTAAAAGTAATTTTCGTGCAACATGAGCGATCAGTGCGCCTGTGCAAGCCCCTGCAGTGTTTAGGCAACAAAGCTACTTATGTAGGGTTAGGAAAAGATCGTGTTTTGGTTAAAATATGTACGGAAGTTACGTGACAAATAAGTCAAGTGGTTTCCTGGGTGAAAGTCCGGTGTTTTTAGACCCACACATCCACCCTGACCTCATCCCTACTTGGATTTTGTCGCTTTTTATATTACGTCATGTGTCCTGGTTCATGATTGCTTGGGTTATATACACAATGATTGCATGGATTATATACTAATTGTAGTGCATTACTTTTCGTAGATATAGCTACGAACATTGTCGAAGAACAGTCTGTCAGGTGGAACAGTGAAGTTGGTCCTGATCACCTATGCATGTCACACAAGTCATGTTAGGTGGTAAGCGATGATTGGTTGGGTCCAACATGTAGTCCTCCATGGCAAGAACGTATGACTCCATGACCATTTTTGAAAGGCAAAAGTATAACAAGTCACAAGAACTGTAACAACTGCATGCTACTTTATCCTTTGCTTCTGACAGATAACATTATTTGTTAAAAGAATAAATGTTAATGTGTTGTTTAAAGCAGCATGCTGTTGTTTTTCTGCCTGAGACAGTCTCACCTTGCTCAAAGTCACAGTGATATCAGCCCATACTGTCCATTTACCTCAGTGTGAACTCTGCTGAATCCCCTGTGTTGGGACAGCTGTGAGGTCTGTGTTTGAAGGTCCTCTCAGTTGAAGGAAAACATGGATCACTATCCCTCCTGTTATTATTGCTGGTGTGGCCTGGACGGTTGTGGAGTCTAGCCTGCGCCAGCAGGTAGCTGTCAGTCACAGACCATCTGAGGACACCGCTGCCTCCGACAGTGGGAGGTTGAGACTGGACACAGGGGATTGTTGAGATAAATACTTAATTTACACTACATAGGCAATGAGCAGGAAGTTGTTATAGGTACTGATACATCAACCTGTTCTCACTCCCAACTATACTAACAAAGATTTTTCCCACCTGCAGTGAAATAAGTGATGGTGGGGTATCATGGCTTTAACTCAATTTTTAAGTCATGTTGGAGTCAAATTTTCCGAACGTTGTATTTAATATTCAAGAATGAACTTTCACACTCCAATGTGGAGGATTTGGCAGCATCTAGTGGTGTGGTTGCAGATTGCAACCAACTGAGTACCCCTCCACTCACTCCTCCCTTTCCAAAACTGCAGTAACGCCGTTCGCCTCGCTCAGAGGCCATCCCTACCATAATAACACTACTTTAGAAGCAACGGAAGTCAGACGGCGGCTGGCGGTACCACGGTTTAGCACTCTGTGGCTCACGTTACCGCAGTTTCACAAGCGTGTCGGAGAACTACGATGGCCTTCAGGTTAAAAAAAAAACGTGAAAGTCTCTCTCTGGAGCCAAATTTAGGTTTGTACGTTCTGGGCTACTGTAGAAACATGGAGGAGCAACATGGCGGACTCCGTGAAGAGGACCTGCTCCCTAGACATGAAGGGCTCATTCTAAGCTAAAGAAAACACGACTATTCTTAGTTTCAGCTGATTATACACTAATGAAAGCATAGTTATGTATATTATATTCCATTTCTGCTAATAGATCCCCTGAAGTGTTATACACTGTTCCTTTAAGCCAATAAAGACAACAAGTCTTAAAACTACTCTGAAATTAAACAAAAATCTGCTGAGGTAGATCTTAAGATGTGGTTGAAAGCTCAGGATAAAGCCAGTAAGGTTTTTTTTTTTCAAACTACTTTTCAAAAGTGAAAAATGAACCTTCACACTTTTAAGGATGAGAAGTCCTGAAACTACATCGACCGAGCAAACTCAATCCACTGAGGAGGGCCTTGGCATATGGTTGAAAGTTCAGGGAAAAGTGGACCTTGAGTTCATTGTTTTGTCATATTACTGTTTCCAAGGTCAAGAATGATCTTTCACATGCACATTGTACAGCATCTTAAGATTCAAATCATTATAATATATAGTTGTCGTGCAAGACTGCCACGTTTAGCTTTGTTGGATTTGTCCTCCTCAATCACAATCACTTCTGATAGCAGTCCTGCATTAATGTTTGTGTCTTCAGTGCATTGAAGAGAATAATCACCACAAGACTGAACGAAAGCTAAACAAGGATCAAAGTGATGAAGGCAATAACAGAGTGATCACAGCACTGATTCACCTGATAGCTCGCTAATTAAGAAAACGTGCTGCTGAGTGTATTCTCTGTTTTGCTAGAGCTGTTTTTCTGCTCTCAGATTACAGCATCATTGCTTATACAGGTGCATGACCGACAACACCATTCATCTGTGTCACTACGATGACTTTGAACTGAAGACTTTGTCAGAGAACAGGAGAACTTTGCCCATTTTGGGTTTGATTCAAAACAGGCGAGAAAGGCTCTTCCTGCTGCACCCAGCTGGACTCCCGGCAGCCCGGGCCGCTCTGGCTCGGCTCCCACTCAGGCTGGCCAGCCTGGAGCAGCACTGGGCTTTGACCCCGTGACCGCACAGCTCAGAGTGCAGCGCCCAGCAGCGTGGCTGAATGCTGACAGACTAGCAAGTCAATGCATGAAGTGTAAGTTCTGTATTTTTCAACCTGGACCCTATTTTTTCCCATGTTTTTGTGACAACACTTTCTGAAATTGGTCCAGTATTGAGGAAGTAGACGGCAGCTATATTGGGGCAAACTGGAACTGTCATTTACATCCACTAAAATTAGTACTTGTTTTTTGCCATGACAGGCTTTGATTGTTATTAGAAGTGACGACGCACGGGGTTCCCCTCTGCGTTACTTTAGGACAGACTGGGGACGGCGTGTCAATATATGCTCGTTACATGCATAGTGTCCTTTCAAAATAAACTTCTGTTTTCACAGGAAGTTAGGTTTGAGCAACACAACCACTTAGTTAGGGTTAGGAAAAGGTCGTGGTTGACGTAAACTTCACTGACTAGCGACTCACTGGGCGAGTCACGTGACTAAAGACTGAGGTGACAAAATAAGTCAATGTTACTTTTAGTTTCACACAGGACACGAACACTGGTCTCCTGGATACAAGTCTTGTGTTTGTTGGACCCATCCACCAACCCTCCTGCCCGCCCTGAAGAGACTCTCACGCTATTAATACTACGTCACTTCCTCAGACCGTCGCATAACGTCGCGGGTTGGTTTACATTGGAGTTAGTTGAACGCCCGGTTCGTCACATACTATTGCTAAAGGGTGCCTCCGTGCATCCGTTTCCAATGCCGAGGAACTGCGATATTTAACGAGTCGGGAGTGAGAACGGTTTGGTCTTGTTCTGAAATCTAGCGAGGTGATGCCGGAAGACAATGTTGAAATAGTGGAATACATCCGGGGTGGAAACGCAGAGTTTGTTGTGTTGGATTTGGTGCTTTGGTTTCCATTAGGTTTCCAAAAGCTGTGGATGGTACCAATAGAACCACTCCATTCTTGGTACCACCTCGGTCAAGAGGTTCCAATCGAGCTGAGCCGATACAAGAAGATGGAGTTAAAACACTGTGCAGACCACTGATTGGTCAGAGAGAGAATCGTCACTAGCGCATCACGGGATGTCGTGCACAAACCTGCTGTTTTTAAATTGCGAAGCTACCGTCAATAGCAACTGCAATTTTGACTGCCTTGGGTCTGACCCTGTCGCCGGTTTTCCTTCCTTGGACCACTTTTGGTAGGTCCTGACCACTGCAGACCGGGAACATCCCACAAGAGCTGCAGTTCTAGAGATGCTCTGACCCAGTCGTCTAGCCAGCACTATTTGGCCCTTGTCAAAGTCGCTCACATCCTCTCACTTGCCCATTTTTTCTGCTTCCAACACAAAGTTCAAAAGTTCAAAATGTTCACTTGCTGTCTAATATATCCCCCCCACTGCCAGGTGCCATTGTAACGAGATAATCCATGTTATTCACTTCACCTGTCAGTGGTTTTAATGTTATAGCTGATCAGTATATGCTCGTTACATGCATGCCTAGGCGGAAGTCCTGTACTTTTGCAGGCTGCTGGTACTGTGTTGTCAGGAAGAGAAGTTCATAACTTACCCCCTGTTAATGTTCCAGTCACACTAAGAAAGTTTACCACATGCACACATGTCAAGAGGTTTAAAAACATTCATGAGAAATGCACATGCATGCACACATGTTTTTTTTTAATATGACACATGAATGTACCTGTTGAACCGGATGCTGATCCTGTGTAGTATCTTGTAGATGACACAGAACAGCATGTGTCTAAATATTCTCTGTACACATGGACTGTGAAGTAGGAAGGTGATGCCTCTTGTGTTTTGGCTCTGACTTGCAGATCAATATGTGCTATGTACTGTATAAGATCACTGTTAGTGATGCATTATGAACTCAAGCTGTGGCGGATGAGGATCTCCACCCGACCTGAGGCCAAACTGTCACTGTGCCAGGAAAATATCTATTCTATTACAGTATATAATGTCTCTGGGGCGATGGGAAGAATCTGCTGAACAATACAGCTCAGGATGAGATGAAATGGTAGTTCAGGTTGGCTCAGATTCAAAAGAAAAGTGAAAGTAGAAGCCCTGGCAGGGGCTGAGTAGAGTCTGGGAGACAGTTTGTTGCCTGCTAACTGTCAAACTCTTTCCACTGCTCCACAGGCCCACAGCCTGGACCACAGCCTCCCCGTGAAAAGAGCAAGGATTAAGACAGTTGGAGATAAAGACAAAGGGGACCCATCGCCTCTCTTCCCATGACAGCACCCACCCCCCCCCAGCCACACAATGATAGCGCACAATGGGATGATGTGATCTTTTGGCCTGTGCCGGATGTGTCATCTAGTGCTGCTGTGCAGAACCTCCCAGCATTGTGTGCGGGCCTCTGCCATTGTGGATGGGCAATACTAATACTTTGCAGATATTTCACAGTGGGTGAGTGCTTTCTTTCCACCCAGGTAGCCTGGAGTCCCCTATAGCTGCCAGGGTCAGGAAACAGGGAGGCCCCAGGCCCGACTAGCCTGCAGAACTACAAATGGGAGAGGAGGAAGGCAATGACCTGTGGTCTCTATCTCTTACCATCACTGTCTCTCTACCATGTTTGGAAAACTTCCTTGAACACCTTGTTAACACTCAGGGGGTGAATTCACCAAAGGACTGTGTGGCTTTTGCGACCGATAAACTTGCACAAATAAGACAAAAAGAAATTCTCAAAACACCCGTAAAGGGTGAAATGCACCCCTAACTGCACTGCCAAGCAAACAGCGTCGCTGTGCTCCTGTGCTTTTTCAACGAGGTCGCACAGCAGATCGTGAAATAGTCATGAAATTTAATGTATTGATTCGTGTACATAGGCACGAATTTCACGTTTCAGAAACTGTACCTTTCCTGTTGACACGTTAGTTTATTTTGAAAAGAAACTATGCATGTAACAAGCAGAAACTGACACGTAGTGCCGGACACGTCCAAAACGGGCACTAGAGGGATACCCAGAGCGTCACAGTTTGAGCGTAGGGTCGCTGACCAAGCGTCTGATAAACCCCCTGTACATTACTGACTCAGCAGTTATAGACTAGCTGGTGAACATATTGGAGCATCTAGCAGCTGAAGAGACAGATATTGCCCTCAGGAGTAGGTGGAGAACAAAATAGAGCTAAAAGTAGAGTGATTTTATATTGGACATAAATTTAGCGGGTGGACACAAACACGACTCAAAACTAATGTAAATGTTATTCTGTGTGTAACAGGCATGCTTCCTAACATGTTTGCCATATCTACTTTAAAGGTATGGTTGGTACAGCAGTGTTGTTCAATTACATTTTTGGTTGTATATGTTGAGATTCTCATTACATCCCGATAGCAATGCCTGTCTACCTACTTACCTGCTTGCCTGCGTGCGCTCATTGCTCATCAACGTTTACGTTCATAATAATCATTTTGGGGGAGTGGTTTGGATGGAGGCCTGAAGGGACGGACTGTCAGTATTGACGACTTGGCGACTTTCTCTCTAGATTTAAGGACGTTTGGAGATAGTGCTGCTAGCTACTTTCATTGGAAAGCAAAACTGTTATTTCAGTTGGATCATGTTTAAAATCTAGTGTACTCTTTCTGGTTTCCCAGCATTACCGACCCGACCTTTAAGGTCAGAGGTCTTAGTCAGTTCAAAGTCGGTTTATAGTTCAAAGTCAGCATTAAGGCTGCATTATATCACTTCTTGTTTTTCGCTGATTTCATCAACTAGTTTTATATTAGAGTATGGTGGTGGTTTCCTAGTTTTAATGCTGACCATAAGCCTGGACGAGACTTTCGGTGAGATGACCGGAAAGAGTGCTTTCTGCAAATGTTACGGTCCAGCGCCCATCTTTAGTGCACACAATGAAAGAAGCCGAACCAGGAACTATGGATATGCAGATGTGATATTTGTCATGACCACTTAGTGCTGTCTGCTCAGACGAGACCAGACAGGAACCGAAAGGGTGGACAGAGGAACTGACTGTGTGAGAGCAGTCAAAAGGAACATTGCCCTTGGGCCTATGAAAGAACATTTTTCTCCAATGTCATGGAGATTTCGTTCGCTAATGAGCTGTATCCATGGGCTATCAAGTGCTGCCAAACGCTGAGGAGAGTTGCTCCTTTGCTTAATTAAATCATGGACAGTTTGGTGGCCTCCATACTTGGGATGTGAGCCTTTCTGTAACTGTTAGTGGGAACCTAGATCCAAAACAGGGCAATGAAATGAGCCAGTGTGAACACAGGATTAGGTGGTTTGTTGTGGATGTATTGACACTATATCACGTAATATGCAGATATTGTTTTATCGCTAATAAGCAATGAAAACTCCCAAAAAGGAAATGTTAGTTGCATTTCTGGAGATGAAGTTGGACTGGACCTTACCTTACATAACCAATTATACAAACTGATTTGTCAAAAGAAGCCCAGCCCAGTATCTGACGAGCACATTGGTTGGAGCATACTGATACCTTGAGGGCAAAGGCGCCTTAATGCATGGGCTTACCGGTGCTGAAGCCACCGAGTACCAGGGGGGCCTCACGAGACATGAGCTTAAAGAAATGCAGCTGGATGAGCCGACACATGGCACGGCACAGGGAGGGAGGTGAGAATGAGGTCGCTGTAATGTATCGATACAATGTTCACGTCCTACAAAACCAGTAACGTTACATATCTTCGTTGAGAATGAGTCATCTAGCAGTTGGAATGCTGGTGCAGAAATGTATTTGCGCGATGATAAGCACTGATAAAATCATGTTCACGAATGAATAACTGGACTTATTGGTGCATTCAAAGCTATCCCCTGTGCAAACTCTCTTCAAATGAGTGATGAGCGGTGGGGAGCGAGAACGACAACCGTGCTGATTGGCTGGAAAGAGGCCATGTGAGAAGAGATGTGTCAACAGATGTGGGATTCATACAGAAATTATAAGTGGTCTTTCTCACGTTTTATACTACGTCACTAACTTTTACCGTAGAATTTATACGCAGATGCGTTTACACTGCAGTCAGTACAGGGTACGTGACGTACAAAAGACAGGCAGAAATCAAGAAAGGCGTACTAATTGCACGTTAAACGCTTTGCACATTATTGTGGCATTTATAGGCCTTTGTGTACGAACGTCATCTCATTAAGTGTAAAAATAGTCATCTCATAGGACTCAAACCCTGGCCACCTGGGTGAAAGTCCTGAGTTTGATCCATCCACAACAACCTACTCCCTACATATACTTTGTTGTTTTTTATATTACTACAACTACTAGTTACATAGTTGCATATTCAACTTGGCCGGGTGTAAATAGTCGAATAGCTGCCATGTGACTATTCTCATGCAAATAGACACTATTTTTTGATTACTTTTTTTTTTTTTTAGTTGCTGAAAATAGTCAAATGATCATTGATATAGGCTGCTTAAATATAATCACCTGGTTGCGGGGACTGTATGAAGATAAGTTTATTTTGAAAAAGATAAAAAGTGGGGTTTCAAAACTACAACTGCTGAGATATACAGTATGAAACGCTACACCTGAGCAGAGAAACCGACTTTAGCCCACGGCACTTAACATGATACATGATGCATGAACAATGGCTCGGTAAATGTATACACCTCAAAGAGCTTAACTATGCCCTGCGGGTCATACCTTTGGTAAGTGGAATGGAATCCAGGGAGGAACTACAGATACAGTAGATACAGGAGGAGGGAAAACCACAAGACTGGGAGTAATCTCTCCTTGAACCCACAAAACAGACACGCCGACAAGTGACGAATGTGAGAACTAAAATGTTCCTATCTTTCTATCATTTACCTAATTCTATAAATCTACACTGGAGTGATAATAAGAGCTTTTCAGCTTGGACTTTGCTCCTGTTAACAGACAGACAAACAGAAGAAAGAAAAGGGATCCGGGCTACTCAGCTCTCTCTATTAAAACGGAAGTGAGAGCTCTGAGACGATAAAAGGAAGCTCTTCTCACAAGCATAACTTAACAGCTGTTTTAGCGATACACAGGAGTGTGAATGCAACTTTTTTTTTTTTTTTTTAAGTTCAAGACAGGCCCTGCAGATGAAAGGCTCCTTTCATGATCCTTGTGTGCAATAAAAAATGGCCACTTCCAGCAGACTGGAGTTCAGGGGAGGTACATCCAGGTGGCCTCGGTTTGGCACACAATGTCGGGGGAAAACCCGTTGTTTCGGTGGTGTGTGTTAATCTCGCGAGTGGAAACTTTTTTTAAATAGGAATTTTATAATTGCGATAGCTTAAAAAGCACAAGAAGTTTGGCCTCAGTTAAAAACAACTCCGAGGAGCGCTTGCATCATTACAAACGCACTTGTCAATGAAGAGTACTTTCTTACATGTGGTTTCAAGCGTTTGAAGCTAAATAAAAGGCGCGACTACGCCGGAGAAGGCGGCATTCTGTTGTCACACTCGACTCCAGCTCTCTCTCAAAGTTCAAAGTGGAGTGCTCCCAGACTTATCTCCTTCTTGCCACAAGGGACCTCATTTATGACATTCTAAAGCCTAGCGGGGCTGATTTCAACCAAAGAACACCCCATCCACATTTCAAATCAAAGAGCCAAAAAACCCCCCAAAAAAACCTCTTCCTGCATTTTCAGACTACAACAAAGCATAAATGCTCCAACTACTGTATATTACTTGGCACAAATTTCAATCTCAGCCACATCTGTTCACAGTCCTGGCTCTGAAAGAACACACACACACACACACATTTACCCCTCTGATGGGATGGAAACAGTCCTGGAGAACATGTGAAGTGGTGTGGAGGTGGTGTGTTTGAAAAGGGGCTTAATGAATTGATAAGTATAACAGCATGGATGGGGCTGAATGGGAGGCCGGGCTGTTTGATGTACAGCTCTGGTTCTGGCCGCTGCCAACGAGCTGAATGGAGGAGGCAGCCTCTGCTAACATAGAGGTTATTGCCCTGCTGTATGTGTTGCCGTGGCAGCAGAGCTCCTGTCAGCAGCGGCTGATGCTGACAGATGAACACACATACATTCATCGTCATGTTGTTTTTTTAACTATACCAATATTATACTTTTCATCGCTTTTCATTTTTCTTTCACCTGATGCTATCTACCGGTCTAGGTAAATAGCATCACCAGTGATCAAATACATGTTTCCATCAGGGAATCGCACATTTTTAATTAAACCAAAGAAAAAAAAAAACCTACCAGCTGCTAATGTGAACTGATTCATCAGAAACTACAAAGGACGTATAAGAGCCCATTCCCCAGTCAAATGTTATGCCTTTAGAGGAATGATATTCCTCTACCACCAGTTGACGTTGCAATTGTACATGTATGTTTCGTCTGTATATAATTTATGTACACTAGGGATTTTGAAAAAACTACATTTGTAATATTAAATAAACTAGGGCTGTCAAAGTTAAGGCGATAACGCAAATTCGTTGTAACGCCACACATTTCTTTCACGCAACTTGCGATTTTTCGGTTGTAGCGGGCTCAGTTTTAAAGCTATAGGGAAGATACTGGCATCATATGAAACTAGAAAACCTAATGAATCCATTGGTAATAAGATAATATCACACCAAGCTTGCATTGGATATATGGTTGTGTATCAATGTATGTGTATCTCTGGCTCTACAATGCTTTTTGTAAGTCGCTACACGTTTTATCAAAACAAAAAAAAAAATGGTCCAAAAAATGACAAACTGCTTAAAAACAAACAAAAAAGCCAGTTAATTACAGCAAAGTTGCAATGAATCCTCAAAAAAGTCTCAATTGCAAACTGTTTCTTGCTCATCATGAATCAAATAAAAAATGTTGCCAATCAGCACATTTGAAATATTTGCTTTTCATTTCCTGTGTCTGTAAGGAAAGATACAACATCTGGAAAAGATATCACCCACTTCCTTTGCTTTGTCACGTAGTTACTGTGACCATGGCAACGGGGGTCTGTGGCGAAGGCGGCGTTCAACAGGAGGAGTTGAGCTAACGTTTCTGCTGAGAGGCGGTGAAATATAAAAGCCCACTGTATAGATGAAAGGAAGCTGCATCCATCAACAGATCTTTTAACTAAAAAAAAAAAGCAACTGGGCTTCATCTCTTGCAACTTGTCTGCACAGCGCCTGCGAACGAAATGAAGTTATAATCCTTCTGTAGCGCGTCTCCTCGTGTTGTCATCACAGCGAATGAAAGCCTGGTCAGATCTCTCTCTGACAGCCATCTTAAATCCACTCAGAGATCTCAGGGGACCAGTTTTTCTGCATACTCAATATGCTCGCAGCTCCTTCAGCCCACACAGTCGCCATGGCAACCATGGACCACCTCTGGCTTCTAGTGCATCTGTCAGCCAATACCCCCTCGTGTACACACACACACACACACACAAACACACTGCCATCTTGCTTCTTTGTAAGCATGACGGTGTGTTTCCACGTCGGCACTGGGAATCCTTTCCACGTGTTTTTATACAAAATATTTAAGGTAGTAAATATAATACATCTTAAAGTCATGCTTGTGGATTTTTTTACTCCACCATTTCGTCTCCTCTCCAGCACCACACACAGCAGACTGGAGGCTAGAAGACCGCTGAGATGGCAATGCAGAACTTCCATTTGTTTTCCCCCCGTTTTTATCTGAAGAGGGCAGCCTTGAGCCTTTTCTCGTGCAGCCCCGGTGACACTTCCCCACCACTAAAAAAATCCACGCAAACCTGCTGTGTCACAACCCACACTATGAACGTGGGACCACCCATCCAGCACTAAAAGTCCCTGGCTGGGATTTAAACCTTACTGACCCCCGCCCCCACCCATCAAATCACCGACAGAAAAAAAAAAAAAAGTATTCTGTGTGTATGTGCTGGTATGCATGCATGAATGCGTGCGTGCAGCAGCGAGAAGGGGAAGGAAAGCGAATGAGGAGGAGGAGTACGGAGAGCAGCTGAGTGGAGCAGCTCTCTCTCATCACTGAGTAATGTTTTGCACCGGCTTTTTTTTTTTTTTTTTCTTCTTCAGAAAAGAGTGAAACAGCATTGTGCATTCGGCTGCTCCGAATGTGTCTATTCTCTCCTCGCCCTCCTCTCTTTCACAGGAGATCTTTCTCTTTTGTCACCCTAAACCCCTCCCGCCTGTCTAAAGTCCCCCTTCGCCCTCCAACCCTACCCCTCTAAACCCTTCTGAAGTCCCCACACTTCATCCAAAAAGGCAGTGCACGGGGTGGGGGTTTGGAGGAGGAGGAGGAGGAGGGGTATGTTGGGGGGGGAGGGGCGCAGTACTGTTGTAATCTGCAATTGTTACAGTCTGGAGCCTTGCTACGCTGTCACCATCCCGAATTGATTTAACCATCAATGGCAGCATCCATTTAAGGGCTGCTAGCGCTCCGGCCCCGGCTGCCCAAATTCAGCTGAATGTGCAACGAGCCCCCCTTTTGCTCTCTTTCCCACCGTCGGGTATCAAAGGCTATTGTGTCCAGAGAAAGTAGAGGGGTCACCCATTTACCCCCTGTGGGTCAACCACGAGCTGGGACAGAGGGGAAAGTGAAATAGCAAGAGGAAGGAGAGCGGCCAGGAGGAGAGGAGGAGGAGGAAGAGGAGGTCTTGAAGTGCAACATCAGGACAGAGCGCTTCCAGTTGTCGGTACAGGAGGAGATAAGCAATTGTGTGTGGCCCTGACGTCAATGCAGCCATTTAATACGGCACACTGAAAATATTTGGATTGTGAGGAATCTGTGTGTGTTGTTATCACCGGGATGGATTGTTCCTGTTTGGGCCCGGCTTTCTCTCCACAGTTGGCTCCCGTCCCAAGGCTGTGTTTATCATGCAACCAAGGAAGTAGATGCTTTTCTTCACAACTCAATACCTGCACTTGTTTTTAGTTGCTTTGCCTCACTACAATCTTCATGAGCAGTCTAAGAACAACACAATAGACACATATACATAGACGACGCATTGACTCCTGGACCGTACGTCAACATGGGCGCCATATTGGACAGGGCAAGACTGGCCCGTAAACAAATACAAGTGAAAGGGGGAGCTGCCGTTTTTCTGGATAAAAAGCACTATAACGTCTACATTTCTCAACCGATTTCAACGAGTGGTTTATTATATTAAAGGGTTTATGATCTACGAGGAGTAACGTTAAGTGAACGTTACGATTTATTTTATTTTTCCCAAAGATGTTTGGTTAAATACGTTAACGTTACTGCTTCTTGTTCATGGATCAGCGGTCTGTCCTTCGATATGGTGGGATTCAATCAATTATTAGGTCATTATTAAGAACTAATACTATCATATCACATTTTCCTTTGAACATTTTTCATTATTATCAACTGTTCAAGTTAACGTTACATCTTTACGAAATGTTTACTTCCGTAACATCAGATAAGAGCTAGCTAACGTTCCTTTTTGTTAGCTAATGGTTGTTCATATCTAACATGATATCGTGTTCAAAACATGAAATGTACGATACGTATTAAAAACAATATGTGTCTAATATTGAAAACAATAAAACTGATGGCATGTCTTGGTTAACAATTACTCTATTAGATTATTTAGTTTTTTTATAATTGCTGTATTATGAATGAATGAACAGTTTTATTTCGGTCATACATCAAAATGAACAAAACTGTGTGACTATAAACCAACACTGTATCCATTTCACACAACAACATTCATATAATCAATGAACAAAAAAGGAATAAGCTGAAGCCCAGAGCCTTATTTTTGCCTATCCTACACAATCCATAAGATACCCCAGAATATCAGCATTACAAAGGAAAGAAAAAAATAGCCAGCGTTCTCCTGGGCGAAAGTCCTGTGTTTTTTGACCCATCCATCCACCCCGATCTCCCTACATGGTGTACACCGCTCTATATATACTTCCCAGTTCACAATTACGTGGATTACATACAAATTGATTTTGTGCTGACCATCACGAAAAAAATGCGAAATTTGTGTGTATGTACACTAATCAAAACATGAAATTCCGTGACTATTTCACCATCTGCTGTGCGACTGGGCTGCTAAGAAATTAAATACGCAAGGGAAATTAAGACCCTTGTGCACTGGGGAACTGTGATGCTATGACCCGCCTCCAGATCTGGACAATTGGCTGATAAGTGGCTCCAATTCCAGCCTGTTGATTTTGTCTTATTACATGTTACCATATCTGCAGAACAACTCCGATCCACTTTTGTTTGGCTGGACTACAGCAGCATCAGTAGAGCTTGTTTTTTTACAGTAAATAGGAGACCGGTGCTGTCTGTGCTCCTTGATGTTTAGAGAACGGAGGAGTAATTTGAATAATGCGATTAAGGATGAGGTAATACTACGCTGCCCTTCCTGTGGAAGGTCCACCGATGCACAGTCCAGGATTAACACAGATGTGTTTTTCTACTTGTGAGTAGCTGTGAAAAGAGAACGCTGACAGGCTCTCTGTGTTAAGAGCAGATATGTTAAAATGCTTAAACTACTTATTCTTTAAGGGTTCTTTTTACCTAGCCTTGCAGATAGTTTTGGGTTTAACTGCCAAGGTTTTTAGATATCTGTCTCTGAAAAATGTCATCTCTGTCCAGTAACAGTGTCCCTTTCACTCTGGATAATCCTCAGACCTCACTGTTTTAATGGAGACTGTATCTTCAGTAGAGAGTAGGTCTAGTTCCAGTGATAACTGTTGACACTGCGGTCTATGCATTTTCCAGAATAATGTTGTGTTCATGTCATATCGTTCACTGGAAAGAACTGTTCATGTCAGCCTCCAATTGCAATTCAAAGTCAGAGATATCTCCCATTTGCCTACTACAGAAATGGCTGCAAAACCATCATCACTGATATCAAAATAAAATCTAATATTAAAGCAGCAGTAGGCAAGATTGCAAAGCAAGCATGATTAAAAAAAGTTAGTTTTATAATATGGTCACTATACCGTGACAGTAGTATATGAGACAGGTAATCTGAAAAAAAACATGTTCCTCTGTGTCCTCCGGTGCTCCTAACGGCATCTGCAAGATTTCACAGACCGGAGGAAAACAAGCAGTAAGAACTGATCTGAGGTCTGCCGTCCAGCTTCCGTCTATTAGAGCCGGCTGTCAATCACTCGCTAACTCCGACTAAACGGTCAAACTAAGCAGCGCTGATCCTATTCTCTCCTCAAATGTTGTCAGAAACATCTTGTAGTGTACTGTTTAGCTGTAAAATGAGAAAGTTTGTGACCCGTCAGCCATGTTGAGATCTCTTGAGGAAATACCAAGCACCGCTCACATGGCCAGAGCACAGCCAATAGGAACGCTCTCTCTCTCTGAACTGACCTGTGATTGGTCAACGTCTTCTGTCACGGGCTAGATTTTGTTGAGGCAGAAGTCTCAGTTTTAGTTAATTTGTCAAACACTTGACAAATGAAACCAAAAGAATTGCCAAGATTAGATTTTTTATTGTTCCTAAAATAATAAAATATTGAAATAAAATAAAATAAACTAGACCGCCTCGCGGTTGTATGCCTCCACCAATCAGTCCAATTTACGTCCATGTCTGTCCAAAATGTCATCACTTCATCATTTTATCCTGTTAGACATTTGTGTGAAATTGTGATTATTAGCATATGAACTCTTGAGTTATGGCCAGAAACATGTTTTGGGGAGGTCACAGTGACCTTTGACTGCCAAATTCTGATCAGTTCATCGTTGAGTCGATGAAGACATTTGTGCCAAATTTGAAGAAATTCCTTCCAGGCGTTCCTCAGATATCATGTTCATGAGAATGTTTCAATGGACAACCTGAAAACATGCCAAGGTGGCTGATGACAGGATCCATTAGAAGGATGAAAAACGCTTTGTTATGCTAATGGAATGAAGTTCATCTTCAGAATTTCAGCAATTTGCCATCTGCATACTTAACAATGTTTCAATATTGTCACAGCAATGTTAATTACATCAACAAGCAGGGGCTCCCTGGCATGGCAAGATGCTTTGACACTTCAGTGCTCTGCATGTGTGCCAACAGTGAAATCCAAAGTGATGCAGCTCCTCGTCCAATCAGATCACTCCTATAGGGCTCAGACGAAGGTGACTCAAATCCAAGCTAACAATGGTGCTGGTCTGAGTCCATGACAATGTTCCAATTAGCCGCTCAGGCACCGTTCAGCTGCTCCGGAGAAGCTGTTTTTCCAACTCCGTGACGAGTTTCAGGTTGACGTGCGGGGCTGTTACTCGATCTGCTAATTGTCCAGGAAGAGCTCTATTGGAAATATAACTCGAGACGGAGTGTTGGAAGTTTTAAATGGAGCAGAGGGAAAGCAGAGAATCCCTTTACCTCTAAAGGAGCCTCGGGCGACCGCAATTCTGCATAGGATATCTTTGGGTTGGTTCCTGCACCAGAATACAGACGAGGCTGCCTTTCACATTCCTCTCCTCTACAAAGAGACTATCACTCCCCTGTCACCCAGCAAAGGGCCGCCGCCGCGCTCACTCCCTTTATTTCGGTTTTGCTCCAGAAGTTTCCATGGTAACCTAAATACTATTCAGCCCTCGCGAGCAAAGCAGTCCTTGCAGGTGGCTGCTCTTTAAAGCAAAAGAATACTACAAATGCAGCTCCTTCAAAACAACTGCTGAGTGAGGGACGCTTAGGATTTCTCATTCTCGGATGCCAACATTTTTCCTGTTGATTCAAAGCTCCGAAAAAAAAAAGATGAACAAACTGGATGGTTTGGGGTTAAAGCCGAGGTCATCGTGTGTGATGAGGCTGTAGTCTTCTCTATAAAGACAGGAGGTGTATTAAAGTATTAATGACCCATCTGATTCTTCCCGACTAAAACAGCTCTCTGATATGATGGGGGAGGGGAGCGGTGGAGTAATAAGACTGATGTAACATGAGTGTATTTCTATGGTGAGCTTGTCGCTGAGTAACCAGTTGCCTTGGCAACCCTCTCCTTCCCACTTACCCTCCACCACTATTCCCCAGCCAGTCTCTCTCTTTCTCTCTCTCTCTCTCTCTCTCCCTCCTTCAACCCTCTCTGATCTCCGTTATGGGAGGAGGATATTAAAGTGTTCTTATCAAGACTTCAGATCACAACAAGTCCAGTGTAATACGCACTCCCGTACGGGTCCAGATAAACGACGACGGCCCGGTGTCATGTGCCATATGGTCCCTGAGTGGCTCTTAGGGAAGTCACTGCTGTGTTGTGTCACTGACTGAGCTAATGGCTCCGCTCAGACAAATGAGACCTGGTGGACGACACATACGTGCCACAGGGAGCTTCTTAACATCGAGTATATCATTTAAAGCGGTGATTCTTAAAGCGGGATCCGTGAAAAGTTTTCAGATTCATTCATTGAAAGGATCATGATATCATTTTATTTACAAAAGGTTTCATAGTTCAACAAATAATAGTTACAATTTTTAAATCTACAGTATAATCAGCCCGGTCGCCAGGACAGAATGCGAACATGTGACGTAGTATAGCAAGCGATAGTTATTGTAAGTTCTGGATTGCCGGTTACGTGATTGGCCACCGCAACGTGACGTCGGGTCGCGTTTCTCCAAAATGTGATTCTACTTTTCCGTTACAGGCCGCTGCGTTTTTTTCGTCACCCCTTGCAGCCACCACAGCCGCAGCACATACGCACTACCGCAATTGAAAATGAATGGAAAACCTGAATTTTTGCTGCACCACCTGATCTCGTGTGAATACAGCCTAACTCCACACCTCCAGATTTGTATCATTGGCAGACTTAAGGCTGACCCACACTTAAAGATTTTTCAAATTTGAACAGATATTGAAAATGTGAGAGAGCCCACTCATAACCATGTTATGATAAATTTGAAAGTTTAGTTCCTATAGTGTGTGGAGAGCAACGACTTGGCTAAAACAGCACACCACACATTAACAGATTCATTAATGAACAACAAGAGTCCCCACTAAAAAAAATGTAAAAGTCGCAAAATCTCTCGCGATTAAACATGACTTTAATGTAAACAAACATGGCGGACAACGGGAAGGTAGAATTCGATCGGAGGATGTAAAAAACTCTCTTAACATACCTTACACCACAGGAATATCTGGAAAGATAATCTCTAGAACCATCAAAAAATCCGGGTTTTGCTGATGATTGTCAGGAGGGAGAGGGGGGAGGGGGGGAATTGGGCCCAAAATCAGCTTGGTTCTCCTGTAGTGTGTACCCCGCATAAAGTACGGCTATCAGAAATATTTTTTACCACATTAAGCTGCATAATCTGAAAGCTTTTGCATCAAAAAAGCTAAATTTTTCTGGCCCAGACATCCATGGAAACAATCCCCCTTTCCCATAAACCACATATGGTTGCTCATGGAGGGGCACAGTAGATTCCTTCATGCATCAATATTTGACAACTCAATAAATAATGAAGAGGGTGAAATGAGAATACATTTGGAACTCCGACTTATTGAAGACATTTTATACCATGTTTCTATTACTTTCTCTGACGTAGACAGACATACCAACAGCAACATGTACCACACAGTTTTAATGATAAATGCCTGCTATATCTGAACTATTACCACAATGTCAGTGCAGTCCTCTGGAGAGCCGGAGTGCGTCTCTGTGCTTGGGACGGCAGTGATGAGCAGTGCCACACATATCAGTGTGTGAGACTGTGGTTATGTCTGAGAATGCTCCACTTGTTGTACAAACACAGTGATACTTCTCCTTTTATGCCGTGGTGTAATTAAGAGCTAGGGGATTACAAGGACATTCTTCATCACAGCAGACAAGCATGTCTGTGCCATAAAAAAGCTTTCTTGTTCCTGGACTATAAAGAGTCTTTGGCTCTGTGTGATTCCTGCTTCATTATCTGTTTCCACTTATTGGGGGTCGGGGAGCTGAAGACATGCTGGAATAATGGCACAAATCATATTAATCAGAGCAGAGTCCAACCAAGGTCAAAGGCAGTCCTGTCAATATGATATATAGAGAGTCCATTATGTTTTATTACACCTTCATATTAATGTAAATAATGTAAATGAAAGATTTGAATTATGACCTCAAAAACTACTCTGTATTTACTGGGTTAAAATACTTGATGAAATGAACAGGTTTTAATTTTATTGCTTGAGTGAGATGAGATGATCAATCTCAATCTCATGTCTGCGTGTTAAGTATGCAGCTGGAGTCAGGACATGCTTAGCTTAGCATAAAAATGATTATTATTATTATTTGAACCCAAACCACGATCTTTCCTAATCCTAATCAAGTGCTTTTGTAGCCTAAATCAAACCAAGTAGTTTTGTTGTGCAAGTAAATCTAAAAACTAAGTAAACCTATGTTGGAACAGACACTGTATGCATGTAACAAGTGGAAACTGACCCGTCGCCCAAGACGCGTCCAAATCTGGCGCTTGAGGGCTACCTAGAGCGTCATAGTTTGCAGCGTAGGGCCACTGATCAAGTGTCGGTATTTGACGAGTTGGAAGTGAGAATGTGTTGGACAGAGCCAACTAACTGTTAACCCGTCTCAAATCTTTATGCTACACTAGGCTAAAAATGTACTGATTCAAGCTCTTTACGTAAAAGGCACATACATATGATTGAAACTGATTGATCAATATATCTTAATTGGTGAGTGTGGTTTTGGTTAAATATTGAATCAATGTGTCCCGTCTTGTACTTCCAGCTATAGTGTTGACTTTTTTAATATAACCAACACCACAATCTTTCTCGCCTACCAATCAACTGCTTTGAGTTGCTTAAACCTAGCCATAACCACGTTAATCATGTTTTAGTCACCAGTGGATATTAGAAGAAAATAAATGAAATATGTTGACAGTGAATGTTTTGGGGATGCTTCAAGTTTGAGTATTTTGGGGTAAGCACAATTAGCTGATGCAAATCAGTAGTGTGTTGTTACTTCAGTCCAAGGGAGCTTATTGGCATGGGTAACATACGTTTACATTACTAAGCAACTGCGAATTAAAAACAAAAATCTGGTCCTCTCTCAAGGTTCCATGGTGGAGAGGAGGTTGTGTTGCTCTGGCTCTATCCATCTTGCATGGAGAGGAGATTGTGTTGCTCTGGCTCTATCTATCTGGCGTGGAGAGGAGGTAGTGTTGCTCTGGCTCTATCTATCTGGCGTGGAGAGGAGGTTGTGTTGCTCTGGCTCTATCTATCTGGCGTTGAGAGGAGGTTGTGTTGCTCTGGCTCGATCTATCTGGCGTGGAGAGGAGGTTGTGTTGCTCTGGCTCTATCTATCTGGTGTGGAGAGGAGATTGTGTTGCTCTGGCTCTATCTATCTGGCGTGGAGAGGAGATTGTGTTGCTCTGACTCTATCTGTCTGGCGTGGAGAGGAGATTGTGTTGCTCTGGCTCTATCTATCTGGCGTGGAGAGGAGATTGTGTTGCTCTGGCTCTATCTATCTGGTGTGGAGAGGAGATTGTGTTGCTCTGGCTCTATCTATTTTGCGTGGAGAGGAGGTTGTGTTGCTCTGTCTCTATCTATCTGGCGTGGAGAGGAGATTGTGTTGCTCTGACTCTATCTGTCTGGCGTGGAGAGGAGATTGTGTTGCTCTGGCTCTATCTATCTGGTGTGGAGACGAGGTTGTGTGGCTCTGGACCTATCCGTTTGGCGTGGAGAGGAGGTTGTGTTGGGCTATACAAATAAAATTGACTTGACTTGGCTTGACTATACTGTGTGGTTGGTAATGCGCAGGCCATTCCAAAGTGTTAGCAAAACTCCAGCATCATCACCCAATTAGGAAAGTCTACAGGAGTTTGCAGTCCTTTTCTCCGCTGTGATTGGTGTGATAAGTGGAGACGCTGATTTCTTCCTGATGATCCCGTGAAGACAGTGCACCCCTCTGAGCCCTGTTTTGATTATAGCACCGGCTGCTCCTCGTGGGCCAGGCAGCAACGTGAGGTTCTGATTAATTTATTCTGGTTCTGGAACGACTCCCAACACAACTCCCACTGAACAGGCACAGAATTACCCTCGGGCTTTCAGATCAATAGGGGAACTCCATGAAAAACAAGTGCGTGGGTTATTTTCTGTCCTTTTACTTCTCATTCTTCCACCAGATACTCAGAAACTAAAATCTTCACTGCTCAGGGTAATCAGGGATTTGATTAAAACATCACTTGTTTTCAACTTCTAACGGGTTTGAGATATTTGGATTTTATTCAGAAATATGTCACAGATTAGTCAATACTCTGCTGGTCTAATAAGTCCTGGATTGCCATGTCACAGTACTATTTGGTACACCGCTGGGTAACTAAACACGTTGTCTCCGAATGATGGCAGTTTTATCAAGACTAAGAGTCTCAACAAGTCCTCCAAATTAAATTACAAAATACATTGTTTGTCCATCGCTCTCTTTAAGGTTAGCGGATCAACCAGCGTTGACTGTTGGTAGGAGACAGGAAACAAAGCGTAATTTAGTTATTTAGTTATTTAGTTATTTAGTTGAACTATCCACCCACCCCAACCTTCTCCCAGGTAGTGTCTAAAAGGGAATCCACGAGTTGGGGACACTCTTGCAAGATGGTTGCGGTTAGGCATTGATCTTTGAATAATTGAGGTTAGGCATTGATCTTGAATAGTTAAGGTTAGGCATTGATCTTTGAATAGTTGAGGTTAGGCATTGATCTCGAATAGTTAAGGTTAGGCATTGATCTTTGAATAGTTGAGGTTAGGCATTGATCTTTGAATAGTTGAGGTTAGGCATTGATCTTTGAATAGTTAAGGTTAGGCATTGATCTGGAATAGTTATGGTCTGGCAGATCTGTGACAAAACCTTAGAGTGCTGAAACCTAACCTTGCACGGCAGCTGCATTCTCGCGATGACACAAGATCACATGAGAATCGCAGGATCACATCTCACAAGAAAATCCATTTTGTCAGGCTTCAAGAAATGCGCTTGTGTCCAGCTCGCCGTGGGCATGGCTTAGGTGTGTGAGACCTGAGATCCGGTGAGATAATAGTGTTAGACAACACGGAGAGGCGACCGTTTGTTTTGAACCACAATGGCGGCTCCTAAAGAGGTTAGCATAGATGCTGCAATAGCATCAGTTCTATCAGACCTGGTACTGAAGATGATATTTTTGGCCTTCAGGTAGTTTCACTTTCATTAGTTTGATTGACATATGATTCATCCAATCACCTGCCAAGTATTTTTTAAAAGTGCCCGCCCTTTTTTAAACAGATTTCAATGATAGCTTCTTAGATGGTACGTGAAATGAATCCCAACAGGTGTCCAAGAGAATCCCAAACTCTCTCTGTGCTGGTACAGTATCTCCTGTGTGTGTGAGACTCAATACAACTTGGAGAAAATCGCTGCAGTTTGAGCATGCACCGGAGAAGAGGCTAACCAGTGTGCTCGTCACCCTGGGGAATCAGTTAGAGACACTCTACAAAAGCCTGCTTGTCCTCCAGTTGATCCAAGAGTGCAGCTGGGATCGATGATTTACAGCGGCTGCACCCACAGGTCCTCGCAGCGCTCATCACATGGCAGTGGAAGACTCTGAGGGTCACGGCTCAGACCAGGGCTGGGGGGATTACTGAGGAATGAGGCACCCCCACATAAGGCTCCAACCATGAAGCCCAGAGAACAACTGGTAGAGGGGACTGTGGAGTCTGAAGGTCTGTCTGCTTCGAGCAGATTGGGGAACTGATAAAACCAAATATGGCAACAACAGTAACAACTGCACAATGTTTCACCATAGTGAAATTTGAAGGCAGTCATTTTTTATTGTTAACCTTAACAATGTCCTCTTCAAAACCTATAAAATCTAAATTCCTTGCAGTTTTCATGTCCACACTTCTGTTAGGGCTGCGTCTGGTAGTAAATAAAAAAACCCTCACAAGGTCCTATGCTGCCTCAGATCAGAGCTGTAGACTTGATACTTAGAGAGGACCACTGTGAGACTTGACTAACTACAGACTTGAATTTTCTGGAGACTTGAAAGTAAGAACCTTGAAATTTCATTAAAAAAAAAGACCAAATGCGTTGGCAATTTATTGGCCAATATTGCAATAGAGACTTGCATCGTGTCTTGGTCACACCAGAGAGTGCCACTGCCACAGAAGGGCCCCAAGCCGGATTTGAACTCTCTTGCTGTGAGGCGACAGTGCTAACCACTGCACCACCGTGCAGCCCTAAAGAGAAACTAGTGTTGTGTAAAATTAAGTAAAGTAATGAGGAACACCTTTGTGCAACTTTAACAAACAGTGTTGTCCTCTTTCAACTTGGACTTTCTGCCTCATTAAATAGCCATCCTCTGATGCCTGCACCTTACATCCCACACTTTGATTATCAACCCGGTCTCACTCCCAGCTCGTCAAATACTGCAGATTGGTCAGCACCCCTCGGCATCGGAAAAAGACGCACGGATGCACCCTTTGGCGACAGCATGTGACAAACCGTCACTACTAACTCAACTAACTCCAATGTAGACCCACCCGCAGTGTTATTTGCCAAACAAACACAAGACTTTCAACCAGGAGACTGGTGTTCGTGTCTTCCGGCCTGTTGAGCACAGATTTGGATTATTTTCAGACGACTATCCTTCCACCATGATTCAGTAGATAGAATATAAAGATCCCTATGAATGCATGTTGGTTGAACTGTGATCTTTCAACAGTTACTGGAAGAAAAAAAGCAAGATTAATTGGTATACGTTTCTCCAACGCACCTTTGAAAGATGAACCAAGTCACCCCTTTGCTTTGCATACGATCAGCTCCCGCAGGAAGCAGCTTGTAACAGAGCCTATGAATGGCACAGACAGGAAGTGTATTGATAGTAGCTATGATTCCCCTGGTGGGTGTCTACACATGAATGCAATGCAGATCTAAATATAACCCGCTCCTTTCCCTATACAGATGGTTGGCAGCGAACACCAACTCACAGGGCTTCAAAGCTCATGCCCAGGAAGAGAGTGGAGACCTTAGAGGGTGTAGTTGCATACAGAGTACGTTTTTACATCAATATTTCATGAGCCGATACAGCACCAAGCGTAGACTTCCATTTCAATTTTGACCAGAAATAGTGAAAAAAAGAAGCATGCCGTATAGTGTGTCAAGGTGTCAAATAGGATCAAACAGGCTCACTAACCCAGTGTTTCCCTCCAAAAAAAGATTCTGGGAACCCACATTTTAAATGACAAACCATCGCTACCCAATTCACAATGGTCTATATATCAAATTTGTGTGTAAATGAACGTTCCTGCCCAAATTTTACCACCATTTCTGCCTCACCGTATATTAACACGTAAACCAGCCATGTCGAAGACATATACGTTTGATAAATCAAATAAATGCATTCAGGCTAAGTTAATACTCTGTAGTTGTTTTCCTCTCATCAGTAAAACAAACAGAATGTAGGCTAGCTTTTCATATTAGATTCAGTGTTATAAATTGGCTACAATTATCAGAACAATACGAACATTCAGGCTTCCTCATGTGGCTCAAAAGAGTAGTGCAGATATTAATGTTAAATAAAAGAAATTCTGCAAAATGTATTTGGCGACTCTAATAAAATCCCCTGTGACTCACCTTTGGGTCGCATCCCTGTCTTTGGGAAAGACTGCACTGCAGCTGGTATCAGGGTGAGTTCTGTAAATGCTTTTACTCCTTCAATAACGAAACAATGGAGGAAAAAAACACAACATTTGTGGAACCACATTTTTTTTTTTTTTTTTATTTTGCACATAGATGTAGCAATCACATAGGGATAATTCTACTACAGAAAAAAGTAGTATTTACACAGGAATTCCCCTAGTCTGTTTTTTGTGCGGTGCATTTGCAAAGGATAAGCAAAGTCTGTATTTTACTCAAATGTATTGACATTACGCCCCGGATATGATGTCAAGGCCCTGCTTAACATCCACTTACATTAGAAATATTATAGCCCTACTATATTATTTAGGCCTATTTATGTTTATATAATATTCCCAAAGACTTCTTGCTCCGGTGTGAATGGGTCTCTGTGCTGTGTAGCGAGATGAGCCTCCTGAATTTGAGCCCCAAATGCTGTCAAAACTTTCCTTTATAATTGCCAATACAGCATCAATAATTCTTGAACGGGAAATAGGCATAAAAAACGCACAGAGAAAACAAAAAACCTTCTAAGACCCCAAATCATGAGATGCCGATTCACACGGGGCAAATATCATCGCATGACCTATGTGTTCGGCAAAATTCGGTAGGTAATTTGTGATGGAATTTTTAAATGACAAGTCACAGACATGGCCGATACACACAGGATTAAGATCACAGATGACCTCCGCAATTATTACAAATTACTAGAGGTCCCCAGGTAGTACTAGTCTGGTGTCAATAGAGCTGCAGATACCAATATCCTGGAAAAACTCCAACTTTAGACACAGTCTGTTTCAAAATCTGTCAGACATCATAACAGGTCAACAAGACTGCTGGAGGGACACAGCCTCATTGTTTCGTCTCTATCCCTTTCACTCTCTCAAGTGTATTCATTCATTGTTGAGAGCAACAAGCTGTATCATGTTGTCTTGTTCTCTAACTCAATCTGGGCGATGTAGGAAATCACTAATACAATCATTACGAATTAGCATGAAATAACTTGTAATTACCCATGGAATGCATTAAACTTCCCCCCAGTGATCATATTACAGTAATGAAGGACTGACTCTCACTGACAGCTGATTAATAGAGTGGTGAAGAAGCTATGCAGGCATTTTTCTCCATGGTAAATATAAGCATTATCTTCTGATAACCACAATGTTCCTCAACATAATGTCAGCTAAAGGATACTTTAACAAATACTGTAAAATAAAGATACTACAAATTTATATTGTCATGTTTTTTGTTTGATATGGTGATTGGTTCTGAACGCTACGGTAGCCTCAGTTGGCTCTATTATGGAAAAGAAGCTAATCAGAGGTGCAGATCAGAGCTTTTTAAATTTAATCTATTTGATTTGTGTACATAGACACAAATTTACCTTTTCTTCGTGGCGCTCAGCACAACTATCAACAACGTATTTTTCGTGCGTTTTCCTATGAATGCCCAGCACCACGTGACACTTGTCAATTTCCGTTCCAGTATTTTCAAAACAAAACTACTTAGTTAAGTTTAGGAAAATATTGACTTGGTTAGGCTTAGGCAACAAACCACTGTGTTAGGTTTAGGAAAAAATCAACTTGGTTAGAATTAGGCAACAAACCACTTTATTAGGTTTAGGAAAAGATCAACTTGGTTAGGCTTAGGCAAAAAAACACTTTGTTAGGTTTAGGAAAAGATCAACTTGGTTAGGCTTAGGCAACAAACCATTTTGTTAGGTTTAGGAAAAGATCAACTTGGTTAGAATTAGGCAACAAACCCCTTTGTTAGGTTTAGGAAAAGATCAACTTGGTTAGGCTCAGGCAACAAACCACTTTGTTAGGTGTAGGAAAAGATCCCAGTTTGGGTTAAAATTAACACCAGAAGTACGGAAGTTATGTGACAAATAAATCAACTTTGACTTTTGGTTTCACACAGCATATGAACACCGGTCTTTTGGGCGAAAGTCCTATCTTTTTTGACGCAGGTCTCTATAATTCCCAGTTCACAATTACTGGCTTACATACAAATTGATTTCGTGCTGACTATAACGAAAAAAATATGAAATTTGTGTCTATGTCCATGAATCAATACATTAAATTTTATGTCTATCTCACGAATGAAGTTGGAATCTGCAACCTCACCGCTCCCACACACTGTTCCTTTAAGTTCCGACACCACTTCCATAGTTATTTTAACCCAAACCGTGATCTTTTTGTAAACCTAAGTAGTTTTTTTCCCTAAACTTAACCAAGTATTTCACTTGTATTTATTTTAACCCAAACTTTCCTAAAACTATTTATAGGAAAAATGCATAAAAAATAACAACAAAATTACTTTAACTAAGATATATGAACCGTTGTATGAGGATACGTTGAAATATTGAGTAACAACTAATCTCTATGTAAGAACGAGTTTGTGTGGTGAAACCCATTTTAATTTAGTGATGCATAAATCTCCACTTAGCAAACACTTAAGTTTGAACTTTGAACAGCCGGTGCAACAGGCTGCAGGATCTTCATTTCTGAAACCGTGCATGTCTGAAATAACTCTCTACGTCTATAGTTGACATTCCCCAATCACAGCACAGAACATTCTGCCACATTTGCTGGCCTTGGCTGAACAGCTGAGAGTAACATACTTCATAAACCATAATGCAACTGTCTAACCTCCTGGTGTATCCCCATACACAGTACTACTCTCACAGCAAGAGCACCTAACAGTCAATTGAAACAGAAATAAACTTCAAAGCAGCAGAGAGCAACTGCACAGAGCTGATGATGAAATATTCATCACGTAATATACAAGACATAAGAATATAATTTTAAAGAGCTTCTGGGATCAGGGTTATTTTTAGTAACCACTGAATATTTTAATTGATTTCGCCCTCTAGTAAGCATGTGACCTCCCTTTCTCTGTTTCTCACACACCGACTATGATGGGAAACCTCTGATGCTTCCTCTTTCCCTCTGGTCTTGTGTTTGTTTAAAGCATCTCATGTGTGGAAGTGTGTGAATGAGGTCGTCCTCCTGCTCCTTTAAAATCATCTTTAGTATCCTTAAGTTATAATCCTTAAAGCTCGGCTTGGTAATAAGAATATAGCAAGAGTACACTAGATTTTTTTTAAATTATCCAACCGAAAAACCAATTTGATTTCCTGCAACACTGTCTCACAGTAGTTTGTGAAATAGTCATAATTTAATCTTATTTGATTCGTGTACATAGACACAAATTTTTTTCAGCACGACTTTCAACAACGTATTTTTTGTGCTTTTTCCTACGAATGTCAAGCAACATGTGACTTGGTTAGGCTTAGGCAACAAAACGACTTAGTTATGTTCAGGAAAAGATCGACTTGGTTAGGCTTAGGTAACAAAACTACTTAATTAAGTTTAGGAAAAGATCAACTCGGTTAGGCTTAGGCAACAAAACTACTTGGTTAGGTTTAGGAAAAGATTGCGGTTTAGGTTAAAATAACTCTGGAAATGCTGTAACTGAAGTACGAAAGTTACATGACAAATAAATCAACTTTGACTTCTGGTTTCACACGGGACACGAACAGCGGTCTCCTGGGAGAAGGTCCTGTGTTTCTTGACGCACCCATCCACTCCGACCTCCTCCCTATGCGGCATTCGCCATTCTTTACACCTCCCGGTTCACAATTACGTGGATTACATATGAATTGATTTGGTGCTGAACATCACAAATATGTACACAAATTAATACATTAAATTTAGCGACTACTTCACAAACTGCTGTGCGACTGGGCTGTTTATTGATTGCCTTCGGGATGTAATGAGAATTTCAACAACTATAACTCTAAAGGAACATTTTTTTCAGTCAGCCACATTACCTAAAGAGATAAAATAAAATTATTAGGTTTTTTTTATAGGTGCTAGTGGCATGAAAATGAACCTAACACTGACTGAGTAAGAGAGCGTAGTTGTGAAAGAGCTGCAGGTGCTTATTACTGTCCTGGCATGGCTGTGAAGGATGGCCTCTCCATTCTTATTATGTTCTTTTACTATACGTCCATGACATAGATATGCATGTATATGTCTTTTGAACACAGTTTCTACTGACATTTTTGTAGTGTGAATAAAACATGACCTGACTTGACTTAAAAAAAACATCCAAACTGCTTAAGATGTGTTTTAAGCTTCAGAGGATCCCTGCTGACACGCACACACACACACAGCCATGTAATAGGTAGCTATTACACCCACATTATCTGCTGGATTATGGTGCTTATCTGCTCATAGTTCTGCAGCCCTTTTGTTGGAGACTTTTATATCCTGCCAGGATGTGCTGCACATGAACTAATGACAGAAGATAAATGATTTTTAAAACCCTGTGAAGGAAATAATTGCTACTGTAGGATAGGTCGTGATATGAACCTGGCCTGTTAGGTGAAGATAGAAGTTGAGGATTGAGATTCAATCACTTACTGGCAAACATCAGCCACAGTTTATCTTCCTTATCCTTTCTAATTCATCACTGAATGGAAAATTCATGTATCAGGATTTTCTGAAAGTTCAGTAAAATATTAAAAAGTAGTTAAAATAGGTGTTAGGAGTTATTGTTACCGGCCGAGACGGCAACACTGGTATTGTCTTCACCTTGTGAGTCTGTGTGTGAGTTGCCAGGTGTTTATATTTCTGTCTGTCTGTGGACAGATTTTGTCACCGTGATAGCGTCGCAATTGTGCAAGATATACGATCATGAAACTTTACAGGTGTGTAGTTCAGATTAAAATGAAGGTTGAGATCGAGTTGGGGTATGTCTATAAAGGGGAGACTTGTGGGTACCCATAGAACCTAACCATCATATCTTGAGGTCAGAGGCCAAGGGACTCCTTTGAAAATGGCCGTGCCAGTTTTTCCTCACCAAAATTTAGCGTACGTTTGGAGCGTTATTTAGCCTCCTTCATGACAAGCTGGTATGACATGGTTGGTGCTAATGGATTCATTAGGTTTTCTTGTTTCGTATGATGCCAATATCTACACTCTAACTTTAAAACTGAGCCCTGTGTCCACACAGATTTGATATTTTCATCTACTGTCATTTTTTGTCTTTTTAGTGGAGTGATGTTTAAGCATGGGTTTAGGTCACATTTTTTTTTTTTTTTATTCTTAATTTATTTATTCTTTTTTAGGAATAAGTGTGTTACAGTGCAAAAACAGAATATATTCAAAAAACACAAAACCAAAGATGAAACCAAACACGCTTTGACACATTTGACATACGCCTACATTCATTCCATGCAGAACAAGCAAGGTCTGTGGAATTTTCATGAGGAACTGCAGCATTCATTATATTTTATTGTGTTTTATGTTTTCTCTATGTATATACATAACCCTGACTCTGCTGAATGTGGTTGAGTTTGTTGAAATTTGCCCTTTTCAATTCTTTAACCACCACAAATTAAATCGGATTTCCATTGTTTTTCTGGGTAAAAGGAGACATTAAAAAAAGTTTGTGTTAATCTAACACAATAATGAAGTATAATTACACAAAATATAGTGGGTATAAAATAAAATAAATCCTAATATGTCATCTACAAAGTACTAGAAAGGAGAGCAGAACAAGAATCAGATATGGAATTTCCTTTGTTGATCTTTTAAATTAAGTTAAGCAGTATCATCAACATCAACCTAGCAGTTGGATACATGCGCTTGTTCTATTGCTTTAAACAACTAATCATTTTTTTATGAAACATATTGTGATACATGATACCTTTCAATCATTATTTTGCCATTACTCTCTGCTGTGTTTTAGTGTTTATCTTCCAAATTAGTAATGCACAAGTCCAAGCATGCCGTGAGACAAATGTTGTCCTCCAACGTCCCAGAAGAGCAGCAGATGGTAGATAGCTCAGGAGAACGGACCGACAGCCAGGTTCCACTGGAAACACATTAACTTCATGGGTGCACAAAGCCCTACATCGGCCAAGGAACTTGATTGGATTTGCAGGAACCCAGTGTTATCATTGGCTGTTCAGCCATTTATCTGTAATATAATGACGAGGATATTGAGTTCTTCTTCCTGCTACCCGCCCAGCGAGTATGACATCATAGTGTGGACGGGCGAGAGGATCATAACCTGATTATCTGATAAGAAAATAGAGACCTAACAGGGGCTGACACAGCGCTGTTGCCATGACTTCAGGCTAATAGGTGGTCCCTTGTCTTCTAAAAAAAAAGCTATTTAAAGGTATAATGTGTGTGTCAAATTTAACGTAGTAATACAATTCGTTTTGACGCCACTAATTTCTTTAATGCATTAATGCAATCGATCTTTGGGGGACGTAGCTCAGTTTTAAAGCGAGCGTGAACATACATTTAGATACATTTTGGCGAGGAAAAACTGGCATGGCCATTTTCAAAGCGGTCCCTTGACCTCTGACCTCCGGATATGTGAATGATAATGGGTTCTATGGGTACCCACGAGTCTCCCCTTTACAGACATGCCCACTTTATGATAATCACATGCAGTTTGGGGGCAAGTCATAGTCAAGTCAGCACACTGACACACTGACAGCTGTTGTTGCCTGTTGGGCCGCAGTTTGCCATGTTATGATTTGAGCAGATTTTTTATGCAAAATGCAGTACCTATGAGGGTTTCTGGACAATATTTGTCATTTGTTTGTGTTGTTAATTGATTTCCAATAATATATATATACGTACATTGGCATAAAGCAGCATATTTGCCCACTCCCATGTTGATAAGAGTATCAAATACTTGACAAATCTCCCTTTAAGATACATTTTGATCATTAAAAAACGTAACAAAATTGATTAATTGCATGATTGTCCATAGTTAATTACGATTATTTGCAAATGAACAATTAACAATTAACTATGGACAATCATGCAATTAATCGATTTTTTCAATTAATTTATTATAATTGATTGACAACACTAATGTTTTTATGTGTGTGTGCTCCAGTGTTTCCCTGTTCCTCGGTCTCTCCTCTGCTGTGTGCAGAGTTCTGCTATCAGTGTGTCAGGATGAAGCCTGCCCTTCGGCTGCATTCATTCAACATCCAGCAACGTGGCACCTTCCCGCAGGGTTGTGCGGAGTTGTGGGTGTGTTTATTTGTGCTTCAGAACATAACCGCCATGAAACAATCAGAAAATAAGGTTTTATTTCTCTCATTTACTGCTTTTTTCTCACTAACGCCGCTCCCTTTCTTCATTCACTCTATAGCTAGCTCCACCATCACTGCTCTCACAAATATAACATATCATATCATTTAAATCCTTGTTTAACTTTTTTCTCTGTTTCCTGGGAAGTCACACCCATAACCTCCAGTTTTTTTATTCTCTTCTCAATGATTTAGTAAGCGTTCACCCTGATTAAGGTTTTATAGGCTTTAATTACACAGTGCTCGGTCACAAAGAGGGCCATGGCTTCTCATATTCCAATCCTTTTGAATGACTCCTCTTTATTTTCCCCCCAAAGGAGGAACTGACCTTTCTGAAAACCACCACACCTCTTTCCAAAGATTAAATAGGTCACCTCCTGTTTTCTTGCAGACACAATGAATTCATACTAAAGCAGCACAGTCTAGGGTTGTAAATGAAAGAGGTCTAAATGAGGTATTTCATTTTCAGCCCCTCACTATTCAGCCCATTCTCTCTGCCAATTCGTCAGATACGGCAGCTTGGTCAGTGGCCCTACATGTTAAAAACTAAAACGCTCTATGTGGCTGTAGTTATGGCAGGAATAAAGAAGGAAGTCAGGTTACATAGAATAAAGAGTGATAAAGACTGCAGGAGGAGGTCGGGGTGGAGGGTTGGGCCCAAAAACACAGGACTTTCATCCAGGAGGCTGCTATTCGTGACCCATGTGAAATCAAAAGTCAACGTTCACTTATTTAAGTTACGTGACACAACAGAACGTTACTACATCGCTAATGTAACATAGCTTACATTATGTAAGTTACGTAACGTTACATAACGACTTTGTATTTAAAACCATCTAATAGGTAATTTACAGTATCATGATAAAAAGATTATTTTGCATAGATGATTTTGAAATAGATTTTTGAATGCCTGAATTAATAAATTTGCTTCATTTGAGTCCATGCGGAGGTAGAAGGAAGTTACCTCTTTTATTGTTGTTGTCAGAGTAACATGACGTCATATCCGTTCCGAATCCGTCAACCAAAACAAACCGCAACGAGCCGAAACGACAGAGCAGTAAATGGTGGAGGGTTTACGTGGATACGACCTGCACCCTCACATGTTAAATCCAGCGTGGTAAACACTACACTTCCAGTAAAGGATGGAAACACTCTGGGTTTCACACATTGACAGGAAAAGCAGAGCTAGACATCACGGCTAAAGCTACATACTAACGCTGTCACGGACAGGAAACGTTATCAAGCCGGCCGTCGCTCTCATCTCCGTGGTCAAATGGGCCGACGCTACAACTGTAGAGCATCCATATACTGACATTTATGTTAAATGCATTCAAACGGCCCCGATGGAGCTGACCATGGATGTATAAAGAGAACGGAGCTGACGACCTTGGAGAAGTTAGAGGAAGTATACACGTGGGACTACGTCCGGTTTTCAAAATAAGGTGTTAACAAAGTGAACTGTATATACAAAATACATACTGTATGTATATGGAAATAAGATTGATGGATTATATTCACCAAAAGTAGAAAACTTTACATGTCCCTCATAAATTAAAAAGAAAATACCACTAATTTCGGAGGGAAATTCTTTGATTTTGTTTTGGGTTGCTGGAATTTTTTTTTAATAAATAGTTCTTGACAATGACTAATATGTTTGACTTCAGGACATCTCTGACTATATAAATGCTGAAAATCAAACATTTTTACTGTATTATTTTAGATATTTTCCAAAGTAAAAGTCTCTAGAAGTGTATGATTTAACTTCTTTCCCCATGGTCTAGTGTTAAAAAGATGACAAAAATAGCAATAAATTGTAATATGGTATTAGAATACTTAAAAATCACTATACATATTGAATTGGAACCCAAGTATCGTGATAGTATCAAGATAGGTGTATCGTTCCAGCCCATATCTAGTTGAGAGTCACACACATTCCCTGCTCTGTAGTAGTAGGCATTTAATTTCCTGCTCACGGACACTTAATTCTGCGTTCAGCGCTCTGGGACATGATCAATATAATTAAACATTCAATTCTGTGTCTCAGTAAATGACTGAGCAGTGCTTAAAATGTGTTACACTGGCTCGATTCCAGTGTCAGATCCAATAATGCTGTCCACATAAAGGACAATTAACATAAACACCGGACAAGAGGCAAGGCCTGTTTTCACCGAGATTTACGCTCGACACATACCATTCAAACCCCTCCATGCTTGGTTCACTCTCATCCCATCTGTCTTTCTCGTGTGTAGAATTAGACATCTGTAACACATCTCTACTGGCAGATTTATTGCTTGTTGCGCCTGGCTTAATGGTGCACTTGACAGCTTTCTCTGGCTCAGTGAGCAGGCCAGCTCCTGGAGAAACCCTCTTTGGATCCCTCAAAGTGACTTACTGTGTTACCCTGTCAGCCTGGATAGGCCTGTTGATCCTGGCCTTCGCTGATCATTACGAATAGAAGGCTGGAGTGTTCAACGGAGAGAAAAAAAGAAGAAGTGGACGTGTAATAGACTCGGTGTGTAGCCTCAAGAAAACCTGGCTGGATCCAGGTCTAGTAGGATGGACAGGCCTTTACAGTGAAATGGAGGGCAATGTTTTTCAGATTGTCAATTTAAAGCCACTTTGTGTCGATGTTTTTCTTTTTGAGAATGGCAGCTCATTGTTGATTTTGCCACAATTTTGAAGCTTTCAACAGCATCTTACAGTGTTCCTCAGCTCCACGACACGCAAGCAAATCCCATCCACTAAAAAAAAACTACGAAAAGCTAGTATGTGGGCATTGAGTTAATTTTTTTTTTTGTTAAACTATGAATTTATTCTGATAGCATATGTTCTTAAAGAAATGAGACAATCCAGGTGAAAATCAGTGGCCCTGTTCAGACGTGGTATTAACATGCGTCCACAGTGATCGGATCACAAGTGGACAGCTTTAAGTACAGCTGTGCACACTCTCAAGACGCATCGAGGACGCATTGAGATCAGATCGCTCAGACCACATTCAGAGGTGGACTGGGCCACATATGACCACACCATTTTAGCAGTGTGTACGCGAATGTGTCCTGGACCGCGCCCCTCATGTGAACAGACAGGCGAGCGCTCGTCTGCCTCGCAGCAGGAAACGGCCTCTGTGCTCTACTGTATCCTGTCGGTACATCTGTATTTTATGGAAATAAACCTTATCTATAGGCTACATATCTTCAGACTATCAGACTGTGAACAGGAAGTGCATTATTATCATACTGTCGGAGATGTGTCGGCATTTTTGTTCTGCTGCTTTGCACGGAGCTGACACCTGCCCGCCCGACTGCCTGCTCGCTCTCTCCTCCCCGCTCTCTGGAGCTCAGTACTAAGCTGTTTCCTGGCAAAGGCAGCTTCGCGGTCGCAAGTGTTACAGCGCCTCCCCGCCCGGACCTTGCTGCTTCCCGGGGCCGTGGATAAAGTGTTTGCTTTTATGGTCCTGATAGTCTCAATGACATTCGTGGCCCTGGTACTCCATACTCTTTGTCATTTTCCTGGGTTTCTCTTTTGACTTTCAAAAACCAGGTTTCTGGAGACGGGTGGGGTCATGTTAAGGATGGTTCCAGTGCATCATCGAGCCATGGTTTCAGCTCTGCCCAAAAATTCCTGAACTCAAAACTGGCGAAAAACGGATCAATCCAGTACTACAATGTTCATAGTCTTTGCACATGTTTTCAGTCATTATTTTAGAAACAAATCTCTGAATTTCCTTTACACAGCCTTTAAACAAGCTTAGAGAGAGGGTTCTAGCAGAATTTTAGTGTGTAATTAGCCTTTAATAAAGAAGAGTACAACAAACAAACATCATAAAACTGACTGTGATGTACTCCTGAACATCTGCAGAAATTCACAGGAACATTGACTCATTAGGAAAAGCAATGACCAACGATGACCTCCAACGAATACAATAAAACTGAACACAAGATTTCAGATACGATACATGTACGTCCTAATGTGAGCAGTGGCTTCCTCAGCTGTTCTCATAGAGTGGGTGAAACACAGATGTACTGGTGGCATTAACAGTTCCACCTAGTAAGATATTCTCCCTAGTTTAAATTCACTGCTCAGGGTTATTTGCCACAACGGCGATGACGTCTTCAGTATAGAGAGACGAAAAGGATTAAAACATCTAATTTAATGAAATATCGAAGTTTCGATGATGACTTCACTGTAAATAATGTAAACTGTTAGAAACAAAACAAACCTCGGCCTGTCCATTCAACAGGCTATAGTGCTGTAACTGATTTATTTAGAATATATCTAATCCTATAACAGCAGGCTCATTGTCATTGTGACTGCTCAATGAACTGCTTGCTCATTTTTCAAGTCCTGTGCTATTATTCCGCCGTCTTCGCCGCCATCCACATGGCCAAATCGCTGCTCCTACAAGTTAAAAAGGGCCATGAGCCCCCACCCTCCCCACCAGCCCCCCGACTGAGAGGACAACAGATGCAACACACTGCCTGCTTGAAGCAGAGCCATTAATCACAGCAGTGCCGTTAATGAAAGGGACTTACTCAGCGGAGCAAGAAAAGGGAAAAAAAAACAAAAAAACAGGAGCACCTCTTATTTAATTAAGAGGGAAAGCACAGATTGACAATGATTGGCAGCACTGAGGGACCAAATGGAAGCAGATTGTACTATTCATTTGGAGCTTTACAGGGAAAACGGTTGGAAACGCGACATTGTTACTGTTCAAATGGAAGACAGATTGCGTATTCTTCCCTTGACAAAAGTATCTACTGCCCATATTAGCACAGTGTTGCTATTTCTATCCTCTGGAGGTCATTAACTAATTGCCTGCAATGAAACAAGCTGTAAATGTCGACTGTTCGGCACATTAACAACCTCCAAATCTTGTGACTTTTTCCAAACTTTTCTTGGACTCAGTTTAAACCATGCCCTATAAAAGTGAAACTGAATCCGTTGATGTTTTGTCCAACGTTAACCTGAGAAGTGTGGGCCATGTGTTACGGGTCAGAGGCCACTGAGGGGAGGAGGGGTGTTGGTACAGTATTAGTTTGCACATGGACTCTCCAGAAAGAGCTCCTTGGTTAACCAACAGATGCCCGGTGTCAAAAGTCACCATTTGCCCCCCCCCTCCTCCTCCCACCCCCCCCACCCCCCGCCCCTCCTCAGACAGAAGGGAGATAGAGAGGGACAGACGGCCTCTGGGCCCCTTTGAGGACTGAAACAAAACCAAGCTCCAGGCTTTCTGTTCTCTGAAAACCTGCCGTCTGGATCCCCACTGAAGCTGAGGGTGCACTATAAGATACTTACTGTATGCAGGTAGTTCCATTTAAAGATCCCATATTATAAAAAAGTGAGATTTTCATGTTTTTCTTATTATAAAGCAGACTTAAGTCTTATAAAAATACTGTGAAAGTATCGAAACGTTAAATTTTTTGGAAATACACACAGCCCGTATTCAGAAACTCTGCATTTGAAACAAGCTGTCAGGATTTCTGTCCATTTGTGATGTCACGAATATACAATATTTAGACCCTTTACACAGATTTAGATATAAACATTCTCAATGTGTCCCAGTTTATTCCTGGTTGCAGTGTATGTGAATGTCATCAGCTGACAGGAAGTACACATGGACCCAAGCTGTTGCCGATCAACGCAATTCTGTTGCAATTTCGTCGCAATTCCGTCGAAATGCGCTAAAACAGAGCGTCTAAGACAGAGGGTAAATACAGGCATATTTAGGCCGACAGTATGAGAAAAATAAAGTTTTTTTTGAACATCACAGCATGTAAACATGTTCTAGTAAAAAACACAAAATACAAGTATGAACCTGAAAATTTGCATAATATGGGACCTTTAAATGAAACAAAATTAATAACCACATTGTTTGAAAAAGAAAAATCTGATTTTGCTGCACCAATATACCCAGTAAGCATTAATTTGGTGAGTTGAATCCAGGCACCCATTTCCACCTGCTTTTCGCTGTTATCTGGATAAATATGATGTTATCTTGATAATGACATGATCATATTAATTCACAATTTACATCAGGTATTAAAACTAAGCATTGAGTGAGTTTTCCTATGAGTGTCTAGCAACAAGTGACGCATGTGTCAATTTATGCTCCACTCTTTTCAAAATAAACCTAGTTAGGTTTAGGAATAGATTGACTTGGTTAGGCTTAAGCAACAAAACTACTTAGTTAGGTTTAGGAAAAGATCGCCGTTTGGATTAAAAATAACACCGGAAGTGCTGTAGCTTAAAATTAAACTTAAGTTACTTGACAAATAAATCAACTTTAACTTGCGGTTTCACACGGGACATGAACAACGATCTCCTGAGAGAAAGTCTGGTGTTTTTTGACCCGCCCATCCACACCGACCTCTTCCCTACGCAGCGTTCATCGTTCTATATCCTTCCTGGTTCAGAATTATGTGGAAAAAATTTGAAATTTGTGTATATGTACACGATTCAATACACTAAGATCTGTGACTATTTCACAAATTTCTGGGTGACTGGGCTGGAACTACAAGCGTCAAAGTATCCCCTGCATGTTTAACAACTCAGCCCAGGTTTACACTAGACCTCCAGACTTCCTTTGACCTGCAAATCACCAAATCAATACTCACTGGGTACCTTCAATTTGACATAATAACGGTTTACAGACAGCAGATAATGAATTTCAAAGCAGTTCCCTGCAGTCTTTGTCTGTCTCGTATAGATCGTCTGTGATCCCATCAGAAGACACTGCAGGTGGTTCAGGCGGTTTCAACTCGCACATTAACCTCTGCGTACGAGTCGGAGAAAGTCCAATTACGCAGATGGTGTTCATTAAAGTAAACTTTTACAACTTGTTACATCCACAGAGTGTGTCAGCTGATTCAAACACAGGGGTTTGAGGCTCTGGGGCTGGGTGGCAAACACGTCAGCTGGTTTTAACAGTCCTGCTGGTCCTACTCAAATCCAGGAGTTCCAGGAAACTATGTTGGGTCGTGTTGCTGATTACAGTTAGAGGAAAATCAACAGTGTGATGACTCTAAATATATCCTACAAGGCTTCCTCTCTAGCTCGACACAATGTCAGCTTGTTGACCTCTCCAGCACTTTCATGATTAGTGTGAATTCCAAACCAGCATTCGTTTCCAGGCATGAAGAGGAGTGAAATTATAGCCGTGCTTCTCTTCCAGTCACCGCAAAACCCTCTGACTTGCGCCAGCTGTAATTTTGCATAAACACGTATCCTGTTGCCACAATGACACTCTGTTACACTGCGTGCAATCTGGAAACTGATTGAGCATCTTCTGTTCCTGGAAGCTGAGGAGGTTGATTTATTTTGATGGGCAGAGGAAGTGCTGAGGGGGAAGTGCGTGTGTCTGCATGTGTTCTCAAAAGAGAAACTGAAGTTGACCTCCTCGGCTGGACCTTTGCCACCGCACTGCACCGGCAGTCTGGAACTTATTTTGATTTGCATGGCACGAAGAACGACAGCGACAGTCGTTTTAGCAAGAGTCCCAAAAATGACATGTTTTTGTTCAGGTGACAGCGGCCTCTAGTGGGCGGGAGGAAGGAGGAAGTAAGATGACTATGTTATTAGGCCAGTAGTTATTCTCATTTCCAGGGCGTCAAATACCGACGCTTTGTCACGGCAATCGGCGTGATACCGATGCTTAAGGGTGCCTTAAGCACCGGTATGAGATGCACCGCGCTTTCCATTAGCTACAGTGTAAACCCATCTGCTTCAATATTAAATGCTCAGCGAAAGTGCGCTGGGAGTAAGGAGATGTAGCTTTAAGAGCGAAAAGACACACACCGGGTGGTTGAGAGAAGTGGTAGATGAGTCCAACAAACATAAGGCTTTGATCCAGGAGACAGCTGTTCATATGCAATCAGCTGTTCGTTAATGTTCACAACGTTCAGCGTCATTTTCTCTGTACAAACATAGTTGTTTTAAGCCCAACCATGTAGTTCTTTCCTAAACCTAACTATAGTGGTTTTATTGCCGGAACCTATGCAAGTGTTTTTGCTTACTTCACAAAAACAACCTTTCAGCATATTGTAATTCAAGTGTTCTGAGAGATAACTAGACTTCTGCTCCTCCTCATGACTCTGTTTTCAGGCTTTAAAAAATCTAGACCGTGACGGAAGACTTTGGCCAATCACAGGTCATTTCAGAGAGAGAGAGCATTCCTATTGGCCGGTGGGCAGTGCTTGGTATTTCCTCAACTTGATCACAACATGGCTGCCGGGTCACAAACTTTCTCATTTTACAGCTAAACCGTACACTACAAGATGATTCTGAAAACATTTGAGGAGAGAAATAGGCATTACAGTAACAGAATATTGATTCATATTTGATCAGCGCTGCCTTGTTTGACCGGTTGATCGGAGTGCGCGAGAGATTGACAGCTGCTCAGAGACGGCAAGGCTCCAGATCAGCTCTGATTGGTTGTTTTCTTCCGGTCTGTGAAATCTTGCAGATGCCATTAGGAGCACCGGAGGACACAGAGGAACATGATTTTTTTTTCAGATACCTGTCTCATGCATTACTGTCGGAATATAGTGACCGTTTTATAAAAATAATATATCATATTTACTCCAACTTGCCAACTTCAGCTACAAGACATCTTGTCTAATTAATATGTTAACATACAAGCAGTAATTAATAAACAATTTGTTCTGACTGTGTTAGCCTCTGTAAGTTAATGGAAGTCTTTGTACTAGACACCTTAGCACCAGGGCAAAATTAAGTAGGCAATATATTGCGTACTAAACAGCAGTATTTTCAGTAAAAAGTATTTTCAGCGGTTAATGTACTGTACATGCTTTGCTTTACAACCTGCATAACACTGTCTCAGCAGTAGACTACATCACACAGTGACGGTAAACACAGAGAATGTCAAGTGGTTAAGAAAACCTAAGAATAAACAATCTACTGCTGAAAAGTGCAGAGGAGCCGGAAGGTTGACACACGAGCAACCACACCATTTTAAAAAGCTTTGAATTATGAATACAAAACCAACAGCGGCTTAGAATTCCCTCAGTGCAGATCTAAAGCTGCACTTTATTTCCTTATTTAGAATTTGTGAGACTTAAAGGTGAGAGGCCATCCTGCCAAACCCACTTCAGGTCACCAGTGAACAAACCAGGAAATTCCTGTCTGCTCCACACAGGCATGGAACTATGATTCCATTTAAACATGTCTCATTATGAAACTAGATCTTTTTGGTAAAAAAAAGAAAAGTAAATTATATCAACAAAAATAGCATGTCAGACTTTTACAGATACGTTTTCTCTATTGTTTCAAAAATCAATTTTTCACCCTTAAACTGTCACAATCTTAGCATCAATATCTAACTAGTGGTTGTAAATAGTCCCATTAATACACAGATACAATCCACACAGAGCTGGCTGTTGCAATGACATTGAGCTGAGCTCTACAAACCCAACCTCTGAACCCTCTCCTCTCAGTCAGGGTGGGTGGGACCCAGACAGGAAGTGGCTGTATTGTGTGAACAACAGAACTTGTTGGGTTATCTCCCTGCAGGGTCAAGTAAACATCTCTCTGGTCAGCTCCAGCTAACCCGGCCCATGGGACCAGTGACCCGCTGGGAAATAAAGGAACTGAATAAATACAGAGCTGATGCCGTTTCGCAGATGACATATTGCTGACAGAAAAGGAAAGTGTTGGTATTTCTGAATAAAAGGAGTTTCTTTGCATACAAAGTAATTTTGGTTTATTGTGCGAGTGCTGGGAAAAAGGCACTGTTCTTCTGTTCCAACATTTTGTTTGCCGTACGTTTTTTTGGACTGCAAATCTCACGTAAACATGAAACTGTCCAGCCCATTCAGCAAATGTGCGCTATTAGTGGTTTTCCGAGCATATTGCAGCAATTTAACATTAAGTTTTTCGAAAATCATGATTTTATAATGGAAGTCTATGAGAGGAATGATGGGGAGAGCGACCAATGGTCAGGGTTCTGTGTTAGGTTGAAAGGTTCAGAGTTCGATCCCTGTTACAGGCAGAGCATCGCTCATATGAGCACCGCAACCAACCAATAAATCCTCCCGCTCATGTACTGTACTACTTCTGCCAAGTCTTAGAGCTACAAGCTTTACTTTTCGGGCAATTAAACTTCTCCGCAAGAAAATGTGAACTTGTGAACCTTTTCCTGGGACTTGTGTTGGCTCAGTCCTTGGCACCGCTGTCTCATAATCAAGCATTTTTCTATAGCATGAAATCACTTTCTAAACTGACTTTCAACACCCCAGACAGCCACTGAATTTAAGAAGTTTCTTAAATCCTGTCTTCTCCACCATGTTGATAGAGGCCATGTCTTTTGCTATATGACGAGTCATCGCTATCTCTTTCCAATATACAGTAGTTGATTAGGGGACACTGGGGCAGCTTTTGGCAGCAGTGGAGGAAGAAGTAGCCCCAACAGGTTTTATGCATTCTTCATTCTGCACTCGGTGGTGTTTGAAGTGATGGAACAGATTTGTGGTTGTCGTTTTGTGGCATATTTTGCAGAGGATATTAGTCTCTTCCACATCTGCCCTCCTGAAACCAAACCATCTCCAGATGACAGACCCGCTGTTATCTTTGTGGATGCCATGACATTGTTCCTATGACCCCATAATTCAGAAACCCCAACAGTCCGAAAAATGTTCCATCGAATGTCCGACAGCCCGTAATCCCAAAAAACAAACTCCCATTGTTCCGAAGGCCCATTGCTCTAAAAATACAAACTCTCCATGCAACAAACAGAAGCACATGGCTAATTATTATGCAAAATGACGTCACCGGACCTTCCCGGTGGTGATATTTTTTTTCCTACCATGGTGGTGGTATTTTTTTTCCTACCATGGCGAAGGTATGACCTGCCCTACTCTGCCTCTGGTTGGCTTACCCTGATATTCTATGCCTGATATTCTTCTTTCCTTAAAATAACACCTTAACTCTCGAGGTGGCAAGATCAGAAAGCATACTCATATGGCTAATTTTTGGAACTTTCATGAGAGTTGTTTTGCACAGTCAAGCTACATATGTTGTTGTGTAGGTATGAGGACCTGTGAACATGGAACCACAGGTTCTTATAGTCAGTGTGAGACAGTGGAATCGAATGCTCTTCATTGTGCCATCACAATACTGTAGCAGCGGTAGAGAGAGAAGTCAAGGCTCCAGTGGTATAACACATTATTGGATATCAATGAGTAATGAATGAAAAGCAACAAATGAACCTCTGCTGCTGAAGTGGCACAGAGAATAAAGTTGATGGGTAGTGATAAATGGCATGGACCGGACCTATCCTTCAATTCTGCTGTCTGCGATAGTTTGGCAAAACATCCGAGAAAGTTTCCTAGTGCAGCTCTGCTCTGGAGAACTGGAGACAGAACATCATGTCCTGCAAGGAGGGAACCACTCCAGCTAAATTAAGTGTTGCATTACATGAAATATACATACATATCTCACCTAAATGTCATATTAATCGTTAGCAAACTGCCTCAGACTGAACTAAATCTAATTTCAGCCCTGATAAGAAAAGAACAAGTGTAATATATTTGCTTAAAAACATTTAATGAACGCTGCCTGTTTCCATTCCTTAATCATCACACAGAGAAATGTATTTGAAGCATGTTTGGCTCAAAGGCTTCGTCAGTGCATCAATAAAAAAGAAAAACACCCAAAGAGAAATTCCACATGTGGTTTTTCTTTTGATCTTGGACACTTAAGTCAAGATTTATGCAAAAGAACCAGCCGGCTATAACAGTAGAAACAGAGAGACAATGCTGGAATATTAGAATCTTAATTCATAGTCCTTTGACTTTAAGAGTCATAACACAAAGAGGAGACTAAAATGGAACATTGAGGTTGTTTTGATGTTAAAACTTAAAGGATATTTCTGGTTTATTGTAACTGACTATTTATTTTTTACACACTGACACACTGACAGCTGTTGTTGTCTGTTGGGCTGCAGTTTGCCATGTTATGATTTGAGCATATTGTTTTATGCTAAATGCAGTACCTGTGAGGGTTTCTGGACAATATTTGTAATAGTTTTGTGTTGTTCATTGATTGCTAATAATAAATATATACATACATTTGCATAAAGCAGCATATTTGTCCACTCCCATGTTGATAAGAGTATTAAATACTTGACAAATTTCCCTTTAACGTACATTTTTAGCAGATACAAAATGTGCGATTAATTTGCGATTAATCATGATTAAATATTTGTATATATATATATACTTTGTTTACAATTGAAAACATGGGTAATTTTACCATTCGCTTTTGTTTTCTCTTCCAAATAAATTAGACCTGTGTGATTGTCCAACTGCTTTTGGTTCTAGCTTTCTGACTTTTTTTTTGTAATGTTGCCACATTCCCAAATTCCCAGATAACGCAGTGTAAATTATATTTTCGCATATTGAAACTGAGATCAATCTTCATGGAGATATATTGAAGTAATTTTTTATTGCAGATGACGAAGATGATTTACAAAACTTTCAGGACTGTGTCATCATACCGTATCTGAGCGAGCGAGCAAGCAAGCAAACAGAGCAGGGGAGGAAGAGTGAACCAACCGGAGATAAGAACTAAAGGAGAGCGAAGTGCGGAGTGTCGAAGATGAAAAGAATACAGCCCAAGAGGATGTTTTGTTGTCAAGTTCAAAGCAGAGAGCCCAGTCATGGATTGTAGGTGGCTGCTGCTTCGGGCTGCGCACGGAGCAGCTTCCTCATTAGCATCGCAGCTGACAAAAGCTATGCTTTTAATTAATCACTTCATTTCTGTCACTGCATTAAATGCCAGAAGAGCATGCAATACAGGGAGCCCCCTTGTCTTTGATGTATGGAGACTGGCTGCTCCACCATGTACCCTACCCATCTGGCCTCAACTGACAATGGCAGTCCTACATCAAATCTCATTAGTGGTGACTAATATTCTTTTCATCTTCCACAAAAGGCTTCCATTGTGCCAGCGCTAAAGTGCATTCCTCAGCTCCCACTTGTCTTCTCTGTGTCTCAGAGGGAGGAGGGCGGGGAGGGAGGTGAAGACTGTGTAGGAAGAAGAGATTACTGCCAGAGTTGACTAAGTTCAACTTCACCTTCCCATGCATAAAAAAAGATTACAGCAGTCCCATTGTACGTTTGATTAATTTTTGGAAAATGAATATGCAGCCCCGACAAGAAACTGTGGCAGCCCTGGAACGCCACTTCCGTAATAAACTGAAAACACTTAAAATAAACTTAAGAAAATGTCTCTAAGAATCAGTGAAAAAGAATAAAACTGAAATTAATTGCAGCCCATAATATAAAAGTGTTGGATTCTGCCAGATGTAACCTCTTTTTTATCACTACATTCATTTATAGAAAACATACTGCGCACTTATTTTTCAGCATTTATTATACTGAACATCACTCCAAACAGCATATTATTAATAAAATGACATTATATGCAGGAGTTTTTGAACCGTACAGGACTGACTGTTTTGGGTAGAAATGGTTCTTATATTAATGTGAAAACATCTCTTTCAAACAACTGGATTTATTCAGGCTACTCGCCAAAACTACATTTTACGAGATTACATTTGAACACATCGTGATAATGTTGTAATCTACCTTCGCCCAATAGTCATTTTTTCTGAGCCGATTTTGAACGCCTCATAACAATAACTCAATGGCACCTCCGTTAACGTTCGTATCTCCGGTATTTAGCCAGTCAGGACTGTACTGCCCACCGACTCCTAACAGATAACGTTATTAACTCTCCTCCTGCTGATTTCAACACACATTAGTTGTTTACAGTGTCGCTTTATCAGGGAAGAAAATATGGTGCATCCCCTCAGGTTTGGTAGCGCCATGCTGTTGAGCGCTTTTTTTTTCTCTTCACCATGGTTCCGGTCCCAAAAAAAACTGAAACATGATACAGCGTGCATATGTGTCATTGTGCATGCGTAACTGTGGGAAAGCATCAATACAGAGGAATCGATAGTCAGAGATTCCTCCGCGCACCACCAGTGGTACCATAGTTTGAGAACCACTGGATTAAATCATTATCATGATACTACTAAGGATCCAATATATAAATGAAATCTGGGCAGTAGTGTTCCAGGCAGAACAGCAGCTCTGTGTACACACACCCTGACCTCAGCCCCAGACGATCCTTGTCTACTCCTACAAACGCCCCCGGTCACCAAAATGAATGGAGAATCCAGTCTTTAGTTATCGAGATATCTTGGACCAAAATGTTGGACGGACATAGCGTCACTAACAAAACATCTCTCTCAGAATACCACACATAGTGGACAACCACTGGCACCGCAGACATGTTAAAAGGCAGTTGGTCATGACGGTGTGTAGGCTGAGGCAGGACAACATTACAGACACAGACAAATGGAGCCTGCTGAACATGATCATAGTACACTTGTTTGTTTAGGAATCTCCTTCCAAAGTAAGCTGAAAACTGCATCTGGCACTACAGATAGCAAGCATTTGAATGAAGGTCACTCAGTTTCTGCCATGAGGTCCTATACTGTACACCGCTCCCATAAAAACACAGATAACCTCTGATAATATCACATTAATGATGATGCATTTATCTCTGAAAACATGATTAATGCTGTTACTGCAGGACATGTCTCCTGTGCATGACTAGCAGCTGTAACAGAGTGGGTTGAACCTGTATTGGTTTACAACCTCAAAGATGAAGTGGGCTGTGTGGGTTCTGTCTCTTAAATTGCCTCTGATGGGCCCATTGTTCCAAATTACTCTTTTCATGAGTGGGGTAGTTTCAAGTCTTGTTCAACACAGCATGATGTTCATTTAGTGAATTATGGTCCCATTTAGAGTCAGATAGACCATAAAGCAGGGGGTGCTTTAGGGCGGGGCTACCTTGTGATTGACAGGTCGCTACCACGGCGTTGTCCGGTCTGTCGTCTTACAACTTTAACCGTTTCACAGTGTGTTTTCAGTTCATGAAAGTTAATTGTAACCTTTTTTGGTCGCCTAAAAATGTCTTATTCAGTGTTCGGTTGTTCTTAGCTCCACCCTCTCGTGTCACTTCTGGTTGCAAAAAAACAAGATGGTTACGGCCAAAATGCAGAACTCGAGGCTTCAAAACGTCAGTCCGCAAACTAATGGGTGACGTCACGGTGACTATGTCCACTTCTGATATACAGTCTATGTGTCCACTCCAGCATCCACCTGTAGACTCTGAGTCGCTGTTCCCTTAGAATGGAAGTGATTGTTGCCTCTCCCGACTCAGTGCTGTGCTGAGCCAAAGAACCTATACTGATAAGAAGTGAAAGTCAATTGTTTGTTCCAGCGCTCAGTAGCAAAACTACGCTTTCGCCATTTTGGACTGAAAGCGACTACCGGACACCAGTAAAACGTCCGCCTAAAAAGTGTTGTACAACAGCGAAACTAAATTATTTCTATGCTATTGTCATATTCTACTGAAATGGCCGTGTTGAACAATAAAATATTAGAAATAGAAAAAGCATTTTCAGTCCAAAATGGCGGCAGCACCCAGATACCACACATAAATGCTGTGCATATTTTACATTCACATGGGCGGCTGTGGCTCAGAGGGAGAGAGCGGGTCGCCCACCATTCGGAAGGTTGGCGGTTCGATTCCCCAGCTCCTCCAGTCCACATGTCGAAGTGTCAAGATACCGGACCGCAAATTGCTCCCGAAGGCTGAGCCTTCAGTGTGTGAATGAGTATTTAGATCAGATCCTGATGGGCAGGTTGGCATCTTGTATGGCAGCCTCTGCCATCAGTGTATGAATGTGTGTGTGTGAATGGGTGAATGCTGACACGTAGTGTAAAGCACTTTGAGTGGTCGGAAGACTAGAAACGATTCAACCTGCAAAAAAGAAGTTCTGAAATTCCTAATCCTGATTACAGAAACCGTGATTGTTGTATTTATGATGTTAAAGAAAGAGGACTGTAACCCCGGTAATCTCGGCGCATGTAAACACACTGAGTGAGAACTAAAAACAACTAAAGCTGTCTGAAGTGTGAGAATAAGCAGCAGCCTGTAAACACATTCCCAGGCTGAGATGAATCTATTTCGCTTCCTCTTCCCTCCCATAATCGGACGTGAAGCCTCCAGCTGAAATGTGCTGACCTGTAAAATCCCAGCTGTGGGCCGTGCGGGCGCCCAACACAAACCGGGTCTTTCCCATTCTAAACGGAACGCCCGGGGGTAACATGCCATGTTTTGCTGCCGGAAACCAAAGAATGTTTGACCGCCGAGCCTGGCGTCTGATGGCAGACTACGTCCCGTTTGAAGTGTTCCCCTTCCAAGGCTGCGGCCAAAGTAAATAAAAGCAGAGCGCTCTCTCTCTCGACCTCCATCAAACACATCACTCCCAAACAGCTGTTACCATTTAGCTGGAAAAACCGCCGACATTCCTCCCCTTCAGAATGTATATGGGACATGTGAGATAGCAATCAACACACATTCTTTGACTGTGGTTACACTTGCGATTTCATCCCCTTTCCAAGTGTAAACAGAGCGGGCGGCTGCGCTGACCAGGTCGGAGTTATGACCTCAGATATTGTTTTGTTGTTTCAAACATTTCTACACTGTGATTATGCCGTCTGGTTTGTTTTGCTTTCAACCAAGAATCTGTGAAATCCTCTGAATGGCTGCTCACAGTTTTAGCTCAGAGACAATGTTTGCTTTACAGTACGGTTATAACTGTATGTGACACACACAGGGCAATGCAGTGTAGTTATTTCAGAACAGAAAACAGCCCCTCGAGTAATACGAGATGTTGTGATAGTAAAGTATATCTGTATCGGCATACTGTATATACTGGCAGATATGCAGAAATGAATATGTTTGTATATGTGAGTTACATTGTGGTTTTATTCGTATCTTGTGTTTCTGTTACTGTCAACTTTAATAATAAAATTTGTTGTTTAAATGTAAAAAAAAAACCTGCACCCTTCCAAATAATAACCATATTTTTTTCTGATTTCTGCCTGTTATGTCTATTATGTATGTGAAAATTAATATTGGCCAATATATTGATTTCACTCAGCAAATGTATCATCCTTGATAAATAATCCAATTCTGAGGTGCTGTAATGAGCTCAGGTCAAATAAGGTCAAACCAAGTTCAGTGGCTGAAAATAGCACTGCTGTTTCCCCTGATAAATAAGGGCTTTAAAGACAGAAATACTGGTTTTCAAATATTAACATGACGAGAAGCGTGAAGTCTAAATGTATTTATAAGTCTGTATTAATTGTTTGCAGCCGCACTGATATTCCAGCAGTTGTGTATATCAGCCTCCTGTTCGTTCTACCGTCGGCAACGCATATTCATATTTGTCAAGACAAACTTTATTCATGTAGCACTTTTAAAAAACAATCGCAGTTGACCAAAGTGCTGAACGTGTACATAATAAAAATGAATACAAAGCAAACAACAATAAAAATCAGAGTAGAAACAATAAACATGATGTGCACATAATAGCATTGAAAGAGTTGCAGCCCAACAGAATATAAACTTAATCAAATGCCAGCAAGAACAGGGGAGTCTTCAGCAGCAACTTGAAGCTGTAGTGGGTATAAATGGAACAAATAATATATTTTTACAAAACAGTCGCTGTATCCTGACAGTAGTGCACGAGACAGGTAATCTAAAAGAAATCATGTGCATCTGTGTCCTCCGGTGCTCTTAATGGCATCTGATGGATTTCACAGACCGGAGGAAAACAACCGGTCAGAGCTGATCTGGAGTCTGCCGTCTATGAGCAGCTGTCAATCACTCACAGACTCTGACCAAACAGCCGTACATATCGTATTCACAAGAATGGGATGGATGGAAAACAAGAAAACACAATGACTCGGGCCACGATTATCGCCAGCGTGGAGGCATAATAAATCATTCTGCACTGAAGTTGAAGTAGAGGTTAAAAGAGAATTTCTTTCCTTCAACTATTTGCTAATGTTGTTTTTTTTTGTTTTTTTTGGGGGGTGGGGAGTACTTTGTCTTTATTTAATAGTTGATAGTGAAGAGACTGGAAATCTGGGAGGAGACAGAAGGATGACTACAAAGGTCCCTAGCCTGCATTATCACAATGTTCTTAAGTAAACTCAATTTACAGTCACAATATCAATCATCAAAGGAGTTTCAATACTGCAAGTATTCTTAAAATGATCTACTTCTAAATGTATGGCTTAAAAGTCTTTTTTGATTGTGTCTCTGCTAGAGAGACAAGGTTTTGTTTTTTTTTTTTAAATCAAAAAGCTAAGGAGGAAGCGGCCCCTCACAGAGTCCCCACTTCCCATTCTGCTTTCCCTTCCCTGGCTATTCAAATGTCAAACCAATCTCAGCCAAGCATATTGGTCTTTCAGCATCTATTGTGTGTGCATTTGCTGAACATGGTGGTAGAAAAAGTCTGAGGAAAAAAAATCCCCTTCACTGGGGAGGTACGACTAAGCTGAATCCTCACTAATGCAACTTTAATGAGGAGCGCTTCAGGAGAGAGAGAGGATGTGTGGCCCAGCCAGCCAGCCAGCCAGCTGACGGCTGGATAGACACGCTGCTGCTCCTACCTCCTACTACTACCGCTGGGCCTCGGCTGGTTACAGGCAACAAGAAAGAAAAGCTCCCAACTCTTAAAACATTGGGATGAAAGATTTGAGATCTGAGAATTTCAGAGCTGCCAAGACATGTCAGGCTTAAAGCTGCTCTGAATCAAGTTTTTATATTAGCGGTTGATGAAAAGATGTTTCTCGTAGTGAGTGACTCATTATCACCAACTCTGCAACATTCCTCAGCTCTACTGAGCTCGGTGTTTGGGTTTTATGGCCCCGCCACTTTTCTGTTTGGGTTCACTCTCACCGCTCTCTCTTCAACCTCATTTCAGCAGCAGCTGTTTTCAGTGAAAAAGCTCTGATGAACCCATTGTACACTACCGGTTCAGCAGCAGACAGACACAGTTAGAGACTAGCTGGTGAACATGGAGGAGCATTTAGCAGCTGAGGAGACAGATAGTTCCTCTCAGGAGTTTGTGATCAAAACAGGGCTCAAAGGAGAGTGAATATTGGACTAACATTCGGCAGGTGGCCAGGAACACGATTGTTGCTCTGTGTCTGGCTGTGCAGCAATTGCTAACCATTTCAGATTTATAACGTGATAATAATATGTCATGTGTATGTACGTGTTGTGTTTACAGCTTGTTGCGCTGCTTCCATAGGCTGTATATAAGAGTGACGTCCCCCATTGGTTTGTGGACTACCGTTTTGAAGCCTCGAGTTCGGCCTATTGGCCGTCGCCAATCACAAGTGTAGCCCTGCCCTAAAGCATCCCCTGCTTTATGGTCTATTTGACTCTAAATGGGACCATAATTTACTAAATGAACATCATGCTGTATTGAAGAAGACTTGAAACCAGAGATTGAGACCATAAACTCATGTTTACAATGTTTACTGAGGTAATAAATCAAGTGAGAAGTAGGCTCATTTTCTCATAGACTTCTATACAATCAGACTTCTTTTTGCAACCAGAGGAGTCGCCCCCTGCTGGCTGTTAGAAAGAATGCAAGTTTAAGGCACTTAGCTTCGCCTCCGTACTTAACGTCGCCTCCACACTTAACGTCGCCTTTAACGTCGCCTCCGCACTTAACGTCGCCTCCGCACCGCACTTAACGTCGCATCCGCACTTAACGTCACTTCCGTACTTAACGTCACCTTTGACGTCGCCTCCGCACTTAACGTCGCCTCCGTACTTAACGTTGCCTTTAATGTCGCCTCCGCACTTAACGTCGCCTCCGCACTTAACGTCGCTTCCGTACTTAAGGTCACCTTTGACGTCGCCTCCGCACTTAACGTCGCCTCCGTACTTAACGTCGCCTTTAACGTCGCCTACGCACTTAACGTCGCCTTTAACGTCGCCTCCGTACTTAACGTCGCCTCCGTACTTAACGTCGCCTCCGTACTCAACGTCGCCTCCGTACTCAACGTCGCCTCCGTACTTAACGTCGCCTCCGTACTTAACGTCACCTCCATAGTTATTTCAACCCAAACCGCAATCTTTTCCTAAACCTAACTAAGTAGTTTCCTGTGAAGACGGAAGTTTATTTTGAAAGGTATGTATGCATGTAACGAGCAGAAATTGAGACGTGTTGCTGGAGAACGTACAGAAAATGAGGACTAACTTTTCGTAAGATTGACTATCATACAAACTCTTACATGAGAATACGATGCCCGACTCCAGCTCTGTACTTGACACACAGACATGAGAGTGGTATCAATCATCTCATCTCAGAATAATATAAGCATACATCCCAAATGTTGAACTGTTACATTTATACTGAAATAATTTAGACTGGTGTGTTTATTCAGATTTCACCAATAATCTGAAAAATAGCAAGAAATGGAAATCTTTACGTGAATGATGAATATCAAACATCTAAAAGCTGTATTTGCAAACATCATACAGTTTCTAAAGATCACTGTGGACATTGGCTCTAAGTTGGATTATTTTTTGGAGAGCTGAAGGAAGCTTGGGTCTGTTGCTCTGCCTTCACAAAACAAGCATCTGTGTGGGAAGGGAGCTTATGTGTTGCAGTGCTTACACTAACTGCTGAGACTCTACTTGTTTGTATGTATAAATTACAATATATCAACTGTCTTCTAGGAAACTGCTTTTCTTGGGCTACAAGTCTAGTTTCTAATTCCAAAATACATTAAATTAGGAGAAATGCACTAAATTGTCATGATTATTTAAGGTATATTGACGTTTGGATGTCAACAACTTTATAATTATCTTGTGAATGAGATTGGCTTTGACACCGTTGGGGTGGAGCTAACAGCACTTGAACTCCATCAGGATGGATCCGAGATGACAGAGAGCAGCTGAACAAACACTCTCTCATGTCGTAACTGAAACCCCCAAACTCATGATTCACAAGCACGGATAAAAGACTTGTGTGATTTAATGCAGGCTGGACTTCTGCCAGAGACCAAACGACGGTCAACTCATTAAAAAGCAACAATATATATTACACTCACATGGTGATTTGGCTCATTTGGGTGGACTGAGCAGCAGCCACAGATCAATATGCAGATCCGGCAGCGGGCCGGCTTGTGGACACAGTTGAGCGCTCCCTGGCTGGAGGGGAGGGGGTGAGTCGGCACTAGATGGCCTGAAACGGCCAAATGGCCTGTCTGTGACCCGCAGCACATTCCCTCCCATGGTCTGCTGGTCAGGGCATTGGTGTTTTACTGGGCAGGCACAGATACAGAGTGACACGCCTGCACAATGCTGCTCAGACTCATTATGCTGGACAGCGAGGAACAGACAGATTGACCTGGGTGACAACCTGCAGGCTGGAGCGCTCGCTGCAGTACATTCCCTCACAGTGGGACAGGACAAACACATGTTCTACAGTAATCGACTTACTGACCATGATACCCAGTGAGGATGGACTCTGTGGGGGGAAATCAATGGAAATGTTTATAAAGGAACTATTTGAAGGATGGGGATTGTCTATAAATCAATAAACCACAGGATGGACAGTCCCCAAAAGAGTATTGTCTGTGTTGTTCGCAGGCTTGGGGAGTAACGGAATACATGGAACAACACATTCTCACTCCCAACTCGTCAAATACTGCCGCTTGGTCAGGACACTGACCCACGGGGTACCCCTCTTACTTTATTTTTGTCAATATATGCTTTCATAGTGCCCTTTGAAAATAAACTTCTGTTTTCACAGGAAGTCAGGTTTAGGTAACACAACCACTTAGGTAGGGTTAAGAAATGGCCTGTTGTTTTTTAATTTCAGCTTCCATGTGAACAGGTTAGAGCAGCCACACTGCCCGCGTGAGCAGCGCGGCTCGGCTGCGTGTCAGCTCTTCTATAGATTCTAGGTCTCGCCTATTTTTTCCACGAGCCGTGCAGTTCACAACGACAACATACAGTGAAAATGATTGTTTGACAGTATATTGACATCATATTAGCAACATTACTACAGTTTCAATGTCTATATCTGTAGAATATGTCATGGACATGAAAAAAAGTAAAGATTTATTTAAATTAACACATACTGCTTTCATTTCAATATAAAAGCCCTCAAGCATTTTTTTTCTGTGAACGGAATTCCTTCATTTGTTAACACAAGGCTATTATTCTGAAACATATGCAGGACAGTGTTGTAGAACATGCAGTGACTTGCACGGCTCTATGAATGAATAAAGTACGGGGTTTTAATTGTGGATTATTACTATTATTTACAAATTACCACAAGTTTCTTAACCTTTCTCTGTCTAAAATAAATATAAATGATATTTATAATGAAATAAAAAAGGCCATTATGAAAGGCAGACTCTATGTAGAAAGAAAGGGCTGACAGCAGCAGCAGAAACACTGCCAGTGTGGACACCACATGCGTGAGACACGCAGCGGTTCAGCGAGGCAGCCGCCACGCGCTGCTGACGTTCCCTGTGTGGCCCGCGCGTGACACCGGTCTCCTGGTTGAAAATCTTGTGTTTGGTTGACCCATTCACCGGACAGAAGATCTCATCAAGGACACCATTTCCATCTGAAGTCGTGACGAAACACATGAATGCGTGAGCAGAAAAAGAAGATTAAGAGTTTCTTCGTTAAACAGAGTTCAGCTTCAGCTCCATCAGATGAATAATCACCGGCATGTCATGAGTTAAGTTTGTTTTTGATGAAAAAGGGGGCACCAGGCTGTTGCTCCAACCAGGGCTAATGGACAGGAAGGTAAAAATCCCTGCGTTGGCTGCATGATTTTATGGTGGTGTTTCAGGCTATCCCTGGGTAATGCAACCCTAGCACCGGGGCCTCAAGTAGGAATCCGGGGATCTGGACACAGCTGATATGAATCAACGACGCATCAGACACGACTGCTGAGATCAGACCTCACTTCTCAGAATCTGACCAAGGAATAATTCTGAGAGCCGGGTGCATCATGCGACATGCTCCGTTTGTCTCTCCGGCTTGCTCTGTCTTGCACGATTGCGTTCGGAATGTAGTATTTTTTTCATGTAGGGTTAGAATAACAGTGATTTCAGCCTCAGAGTGATTACAGCACAAGCCTGCTGCATCTCAGTCAGCCGTAAGGCCTGAATGTAAGAGAGAGACTGCAGGACAGAGATGGGTCGAAAGCAAAGAATATCCTTATCATCAGCACTGATGTCTATCACTGACTGTACCACGTCCAAACGTACGCCAAAGCTACGATAGTCCACAAAACCGAAGCAGAAAGCTAGCAATGAAAACAAAAGCATGTTGCTATTAGAATTAAATAAACCATCAGGGGTCACAAGTAGACATTGCTCCTTTTGAGAGGTTGGGAAGCACTGCTGTAAATTCTTCAAAAAGTGGCCAGGGTATATTTGAAATAGGCTATTATTAGAGACAGGTCTCTAATGAGTCACTTTTCCTCTAGTGCCCCCAGCAGTTAGGTCTACTTGTCCATTGAAAATGCCTCAACATCTACTTGATGGATTCGCTCAAAATTTTGTACAGTCATGGTTCCCAAATGGCTTTGTTTTTAAGCCTATGGTAAGGGCCCGAGCACCAACCAGCGGTCAGCCAGTGGGCCGGCTGCTATTCTGTCTTTCGGAGGATGTTGCGGGCTGAATCCATTAGTTCCAACCATGTCATGCTAGCTTGTCGGGAAGATCGCTAAATAATGCTACAGAGTTAGCCTAAATTTTGGTGAGGAAAAACTGGCGTGGCGATTTTCAAAGGTGTCTCTTGACCTCTGACCTCAAGATATGAGAATGAAAATGGGTTCTGTGGGTCCAAAGAGTCTCCCCTTTACAGACATGCCCACTTTATGACAATCACATGCAGTTTGGCGCAGTTTTTTTGAATGCTGTATAAATGTGTTATTTCCGTCTATTCTAAAATGGTGTGTTTGAATATTTCTGCATACTGGGGTCACTAAACAGTTTTGGGATTACATCATTTGGGTATCACCGTAAAGCTGAGACTCTTGTGGATCCAATGAACCCAAATGTATTCATGTGTGATAACGTTAGTCCCCACACCACTTGGATGTTCTACTGTATCCTTTGTTCCCCCCCTAAAAAAGACAAAAAGGGGTCGATTGTGTCTCAGGTTAACTGTTCCTAGCAACCACCACAACAGCTTGTGTTGACTGAAAATAATGCTAGGGGGGCAGATACGTTACTCGCTACTGATTAAAATCATTAGGATATTAGGCTGGTCTAGATATTATTATGAATCGTTGAACATACTGGTACGTACAAAATAAATCAAACCTGAAATAAAAAAAAAATAATTAACTGATACATTTTTGGGGGTTCCTTGCACCAAGATATAACGCAGATATTATTTCTGCATCTTATGAAACACACAGTATCAACAGTAGGGACAGTGTGAGACAACACCTGGGTTGAGAGAAAGCTTCACCTCGTGTTGTTGCCCTCATAAGCTGATATTTGTGTCAAAAGAAAGAGACAATGCAGTGCATTTAGCTGAGCCAATTTTTTACATTTCATTTTAGTGTCCTACTGGGTATTTCTCATAAGGTACTGAAGGTGCAATTCTCTTCTACTGTGTGTAATTTGGCTGAGTATTGTGGGGGCTATGTGAAAGCTTGATAGGATGTGGTGGGAGGAGGCTATAGAGCAAATGAATTAACTCCCAGCCACCCAGGAGCATCCTTTGTGCTCTCGTCTCCAAGGACACCTGACTTATATTTGGCAAACAAATAGCCGTCTCACACAATAATGGGAAATAAATGAAGTTCCTGATGAGAGGAAAAAAAGATTTCCCTTTTGGGGACACAGAAATACAAAGAGTTGGAGAATGAATGGCAGCTTTGTGTTCTGTTGAGGACACGTTGAACCCCCTTGGCGTTAAAGAGTAAGCCACTCTTTCAGAAAAGTGACAGAAGATGCTAAAATGATTACCGTACACATTCAATTTGCGTGTTTTCGACTGATTTGCTTGTCATACTACTGGGACTTCGGCGATTTGTGCCCTTCACAAAGCAAATTAATATCCAAGTTTAACACAAACTGTAGGAGCGACACAATGTTGGAGACTGGCCAGGATCAATAAATGAGGCTATCGTCTTAGAGATGGTTTGTTTACAGTATTTATCATAATGTCACGAAAGATTTATTAAGCTTCAAATGCTAGCTCTTTTAAAAACGGTATACCACAAAAAAACAAATAATCTGGAAATGGGTGATCAACACCGTTTGAGCCAGAATGATCTGCTACAAAATAGTATTTAATTTATATTAGACACATTATATTAGACTTATACCACATTTTTATATTGAATACACTAAAGAAATGAGAATTTTTAAGAATATATAAAAACATATGGATGAAAAAAAGTGTGAGAAAGAATTCCCCTTTCATTAGGACTTGAACTGGACTGGAAATACATCCATAACTACAAAACCAAGCTAACTGCTTTGTCAATTACTAGGGCTGTCAATCCATTCAAATATTTAAAGGCAGATTTGTCACATATTTAATACTCTTATCAACATGGGAGTGGGCAAATATGCTGCTTTATGGAAAAGTAAGTATGTATTTATTATTTTAAATCAATGAACAACACAAAACAATGACAAATATTGTTCAGAAACCCTCACAGGTACTGCATTTAGCATAAAAATATGCTCAAATCATAACATGGCAAACTGCAGCCCAACAGGCAACAACAGCTGTCAGTGTGTCAGTGTGCTGACTTGACTATGACTTGCCCCAAACTGCATGTGATTATCATAAAGTTAAACTTCTTTTTTGCATCCAGAGGAGTCGCCCCCTGCTGGCTGTTAGAAAGAATGCAAGTTTAAGGCACTTCAGCATTGGCTCACTTCTCAGAAAGGAGAAGTTGCCGCCTGGTTAAAACCAGTGTCTCTAGAGGATTGGGGGAAATGGTCTCCAGTGATGTAAAATATACAAGTGAATTGGTTAAAACATGCAAAACAACTTCCTCTTCTCTGTATCATTTTGTATGACATGATCACAGACCACCCAGGCTGGTAAACATGCTGCTAATGTGTGCTTCATAACGCTGTTAGACTAATGGTGTCAAAGACATAAAAGGGGGAGTTGAGGAGAAAAGTGGGCGTTGGAGGGGGTTGCACACGCTGCTCAGCTGTCCAACACAACACAACAAAGGCAATGTAAACATTCAGCTCCGGCAATAATGACATTAATGCAGGCTTTCTAAAGTTAGAGCCCAGTTTGGAACAATAGTAACGTCTGCCTGCAGTGTACAAGCTTATTATCTGTTACCCCCCCACCAAACCCCTGACACACGCATGTGCACACACACACACCTCTGTTTGACCCATGCTAATGTATAGCATGTTTGGCCAGGCTTTGAGGGGAACTGGTATCCATTGATAGGACACATCTCAAGTCCTTTATTTGATTGTTCCTCACTCCTAGCTCCTTGGCTGGAAACCGAGGAAGCGAGGAGAGATTCCCAGAAGAGCCATGGGCTTGGATACACTAGGCCAGCTTTACCAGATAGACACACAGCGCTTTATTAAAAATGTGTTAATGATCAGATGATGCAACTGATTTTAAAAGCTCTGAAACTGCATCACAACATCACTGTTTTATAACAGGACAAATAACAGATTAAACTCATTTGTATTAGGTTGACCATTGACATCTTACACTTGATTTGTTTTCTAATTCACCATCTAAATTAATAAAAGAACCACCGATAACTATGTTTGTTTTTTGCTGACTTTGTCGGAAATCTGTAAATTCAATGGCATGTTTATTACAGAGGCCATAGTTCAAGGTGCTGTTGTTCTGGACTATTTGGACAGTGCATATATGGGCAATTACAAACCTCAAAACTAGGACTGTCAAAGTTAATGCAATAACACGTTATTATTTATACAATTCGTTTTAATGCCACTTAATTCTTTAACGCATTAACCTAACTTGTGATTTTAAAGATAGTGAAGATACTGGCATCATATGAAACTACAGAAACCTAAGGAATCCATAGGTACCAACCATGTCATACTAGCTTGTTCATTTGTGATGAAATATGTTAATCGATTGACAGCCCTAGTAAAAACATCAAAAGTTGCTACCCTGTTAAAGCCGACTGAGAGCTGATCCAGCTGTACGGTGCTACAATTCAGAGGAATTTCAGTTTTCTAAGAATGTGTTTCCTTGAATTTCTTTTCCCTTGCATCTTTAATAGGAGGGATTAAGATGCAAGTGAGTGAATATGGATGCAATTAAGAGAATTGGCTATGTACCCATAGTTTAGTTTCACTGACGCAACAATGCAACCTTCCCCACCCCCCACCCTCCACACACACATTTGTTGTTTACTGTGGGTCAAGTTCACATTAATTTTCATTGGAAAAGACGAGCAGCTTGGTTTGCCTGCTGGCATTTAAGCATGTACTTGTGTGTGTGCAGGCTCATGTGGTGGCTCAGGTAATGCATCAGACAGAGATGAGCTTGTCTATGGAAGGTTGGGAGTTTACGCTTGAGAGAGGGACATAATGCTGATGATGAAATGGGGGCTTTAAAAAGACTGAGAGTGAGGCTGCTGGCTCTGATAGCTGTGGCTCGCTGACAGCCGGGGCTTACACTGCAAAACCGTACAGAGTCGCTGACTCTCTGCTCGACACACTGACCGCCTGACAGACGGAGAGAGAGAGAGAGAGAGGGAGAGAGAGGGAGAGAGAGAGAGAGAGGGAGAGGGCAGGGGTCTTCTGAACAGGCATTAAAGGGATAGTTTGGACGTTTTGAAGTGGGGTTGTATGAGGTACTTATCCATAGTCAGTGTATTACTTACAAAATATTCTAAATATAGCGTACACTTAAAATGATATTGATTTTTTTAGGTGTCTAATATACGTTTTGCTGCTGCCCCCGTCCACAGCAGAACATTGCTTTTGCTGCTGTGCCGATACATTTGTCTGTTTCTCCAAACTGGGGGCGTGCCGACCGTCATCTACTGTAGGTAATACACTGACTATGGATAAGTACCTCATACAACCCCACTTCAAAACACCCAAACTATCCCTTTAAGGTCTGTCAAAGGGTTGCCATGTTGCGCTCTTGCCGCATTTCCACTGCATGGAACCGTTTTCCATTAGCAGAAGTTGTGGATAGTACCTGGTACTTTTTCTGGTACCACCTTGGTGGAGATTCCAAGTCCGCTGAGCCAATACTAGAAGGTGGAGTTAAAAGATTGCAGTCCACAGATTGGTCAGAGAGAATTGTCACTTTATGCGTCATGGGACATCCTGCACAAACCCGCCATTTTCAAACAGCCAAGCTGCCATCGACCGCAATTTTTTATTCGTTTGATCCAGATTTGAAAAAACGGCAGCCTGCAAAACCACACCGTGATCAATTGACGAAGTACAGACGTTCCTCTGTTCGGTCGCCGATGAAAGGATCCAGCGAGAGAACACACTGTGGTTGTGTCGTGTCGAAGCTAAAATGCTAGAACGCTAAAATGCCGATCAGCTGAGAATCCGGCCTACTGGAGCGACCTCTAGCTCACCTGGTAGAGCGTGCGCCCCATGTAGGCTGAGTTCCCCGTCATTCTCAAACTACACTAATAAAGGCAATAAAAGCCCTAAAAATTAATCTTACAAAACATTATCCTGCCTACACTGATGGGGTTCTGTCTGCAGTGGAAAAACGAAATCGAGAAAAGTACCTGGTACCAAAGCAAGTCAGTTCAAGTTGAACCACACCATGCAGTTAAAATTCGGCATATGTGAGCATGTTTTTTTTTTTGCAGGGTTCATACAGTACAGTGCTCGTTACACACACTAAAAAGTATCATGTGCATAATAATCAATCATTTCAATCTGTAACTTTGCACATGTTCCCTCTGTGGTAGTAAAAGCTGAAACTCTGTTGGACATATAGCACAGATAGCGGAGTAGCTGTGGAGAGTTGTGTGGAAGGATGCCATGTATTTAAATCAAGTACAGACTTGACAGACGCCTCGACTAGAAAGTTGTGACAGTGCTGAGCTTATGCTGCTGGTTTTAATGTGTGAAAACACAAACATGGTGTGAAGCTCATCTCTGCCATCACTCTGGCGCTGGTCTGAACAGACTCTTACTGGCTCTGTCAAGCAGAAGAAGTGCAACTAGACACGCCAGTCAGCATTTCCCGATAGTGAACAGTATGGAGAGCCAGATGTATTTTACTCCAGCATACAAATGGAAATATCGATTTATCAATTAAAAACAACACATACCAGCTTTGACAGCAACAACAGTGTTGCATCGTTGCAAAGAGGAAGTTGCTGCTCTACCTCCTCTGCCTCCCTCAGGCTTCTACGTGTCAATGTGTTTCACTTCTTCTTCCACAGTACCTTCTCTCTTTTACATGCCACAAAGCAACATCCGTTTGTACTCAAAAGTAAGCAAGTAGATAGCCCGTAGTGGAGTTTCTCGCTTGTAATACCACGCAACTTTCAATAATGTTATGAGATGTATATGTATGAGACATATTTTTTAGTAGACACTGTTTAAGGCTGTTTAAATTAAAATCATAAAACATGTTAAAAATATACCTTCAACTAGAATGGCACTCGGAGAGCGCAGACCTACACCTACGCGGGATTTTAAAAACAGATCACAGCTCACAGCTGGCGGTACCGTGAGGTGGTCGGCTTATTATTAACACGGTGTGTTTCCGTGTAACGTATCAGCGAATGCCTCTCTCATTCAGCAGCCTTGTTATGTCTGTATAACGTTAGACTACGTTGTCGTTCATCCTGTCAGCTACGGCTTTGTTCTTTCTCACCGCGGACGGACAGCAGCTTCCGCACACACATCCACACCATGGATGTATTAAGATCCACACACATATCTCTCTGCTCGAAGAAGGAGGAAGAAGGCAGGGTCATGCATCATCAGTTACACTGCGCATGTCTTATACCCTGTGGTCGTAATGCACAGGCTGATCGGAATTCTTAAAATAATTCCTGAATCCACATCATGATCCAGATCGGCACCAAAATCTAAAGGATTGTTCATTGTGCCACACCCCACCCCTACAAAAAATGTCATTGAAATCCATCGAGCACTTTTTGAGTAATCCTGCTAACGGACAAACAAACAAACAAACCAACAAAAACCAATGTCGGTGAAAATATAACCTCCTTTCCTAGGCCTTCGACCTTGGCGGAGGTAATTATGTTGCATGACCTTGACCTGACAGCTCTTTGACAAAACATCATTTTGCACGGTTCAGAAAATGTGTATAACCAGGAGCGAGTCAGATTTGCTGCTGGATATGATGTCCAATGGGGTTGCTGTGCTATAGAACCACCTCCATCTAGGTGACCATCCCCGCCTACAGAGTACTGCTAAACCTTCCTAGCTGTCCGCCACTGTGATTTCAGACTCATTCACAGCAACGCTGCGTTACATATCTCTCTTCTACCGCTCGCCCTCTCATCTCGCTCGCTCGAGCTCTCCCTCTTTTTCTCTCTATCTGGAAGCAGACAGCAGAGCCTAACTTTACTTTTAATGTTATCACGCAAAGAGAAATGCTACCCCCTCGTCCTCAAATGGTCCTATACGATACTATAGTACTTTTTTGTTTTATGAAAGAAGCGGTACAGTTGAAGCAACCGCGCAGTGTGAGTTTCACCAATCAGCGTCGGCCATCCCCACAAACTCCACCCAAACGTTCTGGTACTTTCAGAAAGTACTACCAGGGCATTTTGGGGGGTAAAAAGGCCCCAGAACTTAATTTAGAACCTGGTCCCTGCAATCGAAACGCAATGAGTTTCTCAAAAGGTTCTTAGTTCTCGGGGAAAGTGGAAACAAGGCTTTTCGTATATTTATTAGGTGTATTTTCTACCAGAAATAATTACTTGATTACTGTTTGACATGCTCTATCATTACAATGTGTAAATTAACGTTAACTTGTTAACAGCAATCAGCTGTGAAATTGGTGGCGATAGGTTCTGTGTCTCCCGGCCGGGTTTGGGTCGGGTTTCTCGGTTCTACATGGGTCCAGGTTCCAGCTTCCAAATAATCGACGGGTCTGGTTTGGTTCCGGATAATACATTTCCGTGTCTTTTTGGGGTTTGGGCAGACCCCCTGAAGACCTCTACCTTGATAATGTAATTTGAAACCAAATAGACAGTTTTCTAAGAAATTTGGACATTCACTGTCACCAGAGGATGAACCCTAATAACCAGGGTGAGCCTAAGACCGTTCCCCTACCACCAAAAATCCGGTCAAAATATAAAGTGGCACACAAGATGTCTCATAATGTCACAATTTGACGAATACATTCATACTCCCAAGGGCATAGAACCTTGATTATAATGACCACATGACTTCTCCTGGAAATCCCCTTGGATGTAATGAACTTTGAGGCCTCTAGGGGACACCAGCAACACATTTAGTCTAATTACATTTAGTCATTTATTGTTTGAATGTCTGGATTACAGAAGTTTGTAGACTCAGTACCAGCGATGCTGAATGCCTTGATGATTTTCATCTAACCGAAAGGAGACTGGAGTATTTAATGTGAAGGAAAAATGACACTGCATCAGGCACTCAGTGGAATGTTTGTTCTTCCGCTGCTTACTCTGAATAATTCAGCTGCATTTACAAACGGGCCATGTTTCTCGGTCACAGCGGGATATTTGCCCTTAAATGAGTCAGGACGTTATTGTGGCAGCGCACAAAGGACCTCCCGCTGAGAGCAGCAGCCATTAGATGAACCATACGACATGCCGAAAAATCATGTTCTTTGCCGGGGCATAATCTGAAGAATCTTAAGACCCCCTATTAAACTGCTGGATGCTTCCACAGTGAAACAGTCTCCATTGTGGTGAGGAGGGTCCTGATGTTAGCCGACATTCCAGATCTTGAGCCGTCTGAGGGGTGATGGGAGAAGCCCCGAGGGGCCTGGCTGAAGCAGAGGACAGTGCGTGAGATTTCACCCCGTTCCCAGCTCACACAATTTGCCCTTGATACTTGGACAAAGAGCAGATCTGATGTTAGACAGACAGCCAGTGTGCCAGAGACACGTACAACTTCAGCTAGTTAGACTGTGCATTGTCATGTGGGGTTCAGGGACTTTGGGGATCTCTCAGGAGATCCCAGGAGGTCAGGACAAGTTTATTACACTGTTTTTTTTTTTTCAGAGTGCAACAGTTTAAGGCTGGCGTTCTCCCAACAAAGTATCAGGTTTTCTGTGAAGTCTGGGTCTCATTTGGAAATCTCTGCCACTCGTCTGCGTCCATATGTGTCATGTGTTGCTACATGAGTAGATACACGATGCCCAGTGGTAACAGCAAAAGAGACTAACTAACTGTCATAAATGGATGGAATAAAGCAAAGAGATAGCTTTGGGTCTTAAATTTAGGGTTCGGGTCTCAGTTTCAGGCCTGCAGAGAAGTCTAGCTACATGTACCTGATGAACTGAGTGTAAACACTAGGAGGTAATTCAGTTCAGACTTTATAAATCTGATGTCCATTGTGATGGATAACTTTACTTAAAACTGCATTAATTGATTTTTTTGGGCACTTTTTTGGCAAGAAGCTGTAAACACAACATTGACATATTCATTTATAAATTTAATTTTTTTCAGCAAACAATGGCTTTTCTTTTTTTTTTTACATCAAGCAGACACAGAAGAATATTAGCATTCATTTGGATAGTTAGAAAGAAGTGACTATCGACCCTTTGCTAAGTCCCGCCTCTCAAATGCAGACTGGCCAATCATAGCGCAGCATCGGTCAGCTCCTACCTGGTTCCAACTATCCTCGTTCTGCTCCACAGACTCTCATGCAATCGTTTCAGATTTCTTCATTTTCAGTCTGGTTTTGTGGATTGTGCGCTTGCGTCGTGGTTAAACATTGTGTAATGATGATACTCGTTATCCGGAGAGGTTGGAAGGAGATAGATGTTTCTAAAACATTACGTTTTTTCGACATAAAAACCTGTGGGGCTAACATTAGCAGAGTACAGTACATTGTTAAATAGTAGGGCTGTCAAAGTTAAGCCCAAAATTGGCTTGATTCTCATGTCGTGTGTACCCGGCATTAGAGAAACCTCTAACATGTTAATGCATACTTAGTCAAGCTGTGACTGTGAATGGAGCTTTCTTTTAAAGCAGTGAAAACATCAATGAACCAAATGGAATTCATATCTGTCAGTCACATTACCACAGAAGCCCAAAGAAACGTCATGGTGAAATGTGTCTTCAAAGCTTTCTGTGTGCAATGTAAAGTCATCAGATGAGAGTCCTGGAAGCTGTTCTCGAGTCAAGAGTTTACAAATCTGCCTGTGTCATGCTTTTCAGCAGCCACGTCTACCAGCGACCTGCCAAACTGGAAAACCAGAGAACGGCAGATGCCAAGCGGAGCCTCTGAGCGCAGCAGTTTTGAGACATTTTCGGAGAGGGGAAATAAGAACAGTGAACTCTATTTCACCCTTTACTTCATCTGGTTATCTGAGGACACGGAGACTATGCTTTGCAGAACTGTATCGAAGACATTTTGATAAAGAAGTCCTTTACGGCTCATGGCCTCTGGAGAATGGCTCCAAATCATGGACTGACATTCCTGGTTATGACATGATTACTTTGGCATCCATCCATTACAATTACAGAGAAGGGGGTGGGTTGGTAGCAGCCTGGCCAGCTACACTACAGAGTATTAAAAGACGTTGTTAAAAGCAGAGCAGTAAAAGAAGTGCTAGTGAGCAGGCTGGACGAGAAATGTGCTGAGTGTCTTCTTAGTTTCTCTTGAAGACAATGTACAGTATGTCATTTTGGAAAGCACCATTGGGCACCAAAAATAGCAGCCATTGGTCAGTCCAGCTGTTGATGACTGTATCCCCCTGACAGTAAAGAACAGATTAAGAGGAAATGAGCTCTAATGGCTGCAAGGTCTGCTGGTGATTTTCTTTAGTTTTGTTCTGAAGCCACATTAGTCAGAGAATTGTATCAAAGTCAAGGACAATTTCCATGCTTGTGGGTGCTCCAGAGCAATTTCCATGACTCCAGATCTGCTTTCTCTCTTCAATATCTCAGAGACTATAGATACCACGGAGAGCACACACACATGCACACTTTATTCTGGAGGCCCAGCAGAGAAAGTGGTTCTCCAGATTTGTTCTGAGTTTTACTACTAGGATAGTAGCTCACTTCTACGTCCATACTGCCGCTCTCAGCGAAAACCACTCAACCTGTCAGTTGTTCAGTATCTGCTCTCCAAAGGCTTCATTTTAAAGCATCTGTCCAAAATGGCAGAACATTTACTGCCTGCATGTGAAGCTGTCATGATGTATTGCATACACGTTTTACTGTATTTTTCCTCGTCCAGAAACATTATACAGCCAGACATCCTGAAAGACAGACCTTTTGATGTCAGGTTTTGGCGGCAAGCTATCGAGGGGGGGCTGATAACAATCAATCAATGCTGCTTTAAGGACCTTAAGCATCACATATGTTCAATGAGGTGATGGACTTTCTCATTGTCATTTCCCCACAATGCTTTTCCAAGCCTTCTCTGACTTCCAAGCTGGCGTTTTTTAACTTCTATCTAGTGTTAATTTCGTTAACGAAAACTATGACTCATTATGTTTGTCAGCAACTTTTTCTTCCATGACTGAGACAAGACAATGACGAGGCGGCACCAAGGTCATTAAACATTAACTGTGACTATATCAACATATTATCTTTGACGAAAAAAGACAAGACTAAATGTAGTTTAAACAAGAAAAACTTTACGAAAATCTCTATTTTCATTATCAAAAAACAGTGAGTTGGCGTTCCCGTTGGAAAAACGATAAACACATGGTGCTATGCCATTGTTCTGACGGCCCATTATTCTGAAACCCCAATAGTCCAAGAAATGTCCCATTGGACCGAAAGCCAATTTGTCCGACAGTCCGTTATTCTGAAAACAAAAGGAAGGTCCGGTGACATCATCCTGCAGAATAATTAGCCATGTGCTTCTGTTCGTTGCAGGGAGAGGGTGTATTTTCGGAGCAATGGGACTTCAGAAAAATGGGCGTTCTTTTTGGGGATAACGGGCTGATGGACAAATGGGCTTTTGGTCCAATGGGACATTTTTCAGACTATTGGGGTTTCGGAATAATGGGCCGTCAGAACAATGGCCAGTCCCCAGAAACACACCGGCAGCACACCGTGGGTACATTCAAGAGGACTTAATTCATGATGGGTACGCACTACATGAGAATCAAGCTGATTTAGTCAACTAAAACTTGACTAAAAAAAAAAGAGGTTGACTAAATATGATAAAAACTAACAAGGACATTTGACACAGGACTAAGACTAAATAAAAAGATAGCAGACAAAATTAACACTATATGATACCTCCATTCCACATGAAAGCTAATACTGCAACTAACCATCATGAGGGAAAACTATGTTCCTATCAAAGTGTCCAGAACCCAACAGTGATAAAACGCATCATTTCTGGTCAGTAACATTTTAAAGTGAGATTTTTGTTGCTGAGGCATTATACAGAGGGCTGCACCTCGGGCCCTTTTACGACGAGAGGGAGGGAAATCTAATGTCCAGAGCCACCTGCCAGTGGAATCTGGCTGAGGTAGATAAGAGCTGCTGGACTGTAATCTACCTCTCCAGCACTGACAGCCATACAAGCCAATGCACTTTGTGCCTAATAAAGCTCCAATTGTCCGAGCAAGCATTTGTTACCCTTTCAGCAACGGTGAAAACAAGTCCAACCTGCATGAACATGCATACATACAGATAATGTGTGTGGACTCAAAGTGTAGATTATCTTTGGACATACAGTATTCTGTATGTACAAGAGGTCAACAACCTTCATTTTCACAACTACAAAGCTTATAGTGCATGCCTCAGTTTGTTTTCTTCGATTCAAACCATGGTGAAAATACTAAAAACTGGTAAAAACTTAGTTAATTTACCATTTATTAATGATGGTTATTATAAAGTGTTAGCTGAAAATTTTAGTTGTACATTTTTACCCCTAACTTTATGTTTGGTTTAGCCTATTCTGGCAGCTGTGAGTCAAAGGGGTCAAAGCAAATCTGATGTTTAACCTCAGCAAAGCATGATGGATTTGTCTCCACTTGTCCTGAATTGGTCCTTGTTTTATTGGTCGTGCCAGGTAAGAGTACAAACATTAATAAACGCTGAATACGAGCTTGCATGTAACCAACGATTTCAATCTCTTCCTGACTCCAAAGTTTGCTCTCAGTTTATTTTGTTCCTTCTGAGCTTGCTCTCCTGGCTATCAAATGTTGACATCTATTTCCTTATGCCAATATAATTACATGTTTTAGGATCAGTGCACGCACACACGTGGTTTGTATTGCATTCTCACTAACTTGAATCTGCTGTGTTGTTGCTGGGGAAACGGCAGAAAGGCTCCTGAGTTCTGATTGCATTGTACCCACCTGGCCAAAGAAAACTAAATAAAGAAACAAATGTTCCAGATTTTGATGAAACCGCTCACTCAACATTATTGGTATGAACTTGTCCTCAGCAGTATGTTGTATTATGCCTCTAGTGAAACTCCTCTTGCCTTGCACAAACAGTAAGAGTTCATGATAGCCCTGGTCGTACCTTTAGGGATGGAATCTGAGAGATGCAATTTGGCTATGTGTTTTCTCACACTCTCTCTGTTTCATAAGACAGTTTGAGCATAATATTACTGCTTTCTTTACCATCAGTGGATTTGCTCTTCATATCTATTTCACAGTTTAAAATGACATATAGTTTTAGTCAAGCTTCACAATGAGGTTTTAAGTTTCGGTGATATTTTTCTGGTGTGATGGCAGTGTTGATACTGAACAGCCTTTTAAACGTGCACTTGTGATTAGAATGTGAGCTGTCTGTCACTCCCTTTATCATCAACACTGTTGACAATGTTGGTTCATATTTTAAATGTTTTAAACAAAAAGTCTGGCCAGATCTCACATATTGCACCTTTAAGACCTATACTCTCTAAAGAAAGAGGGTGTTGTGAGTGAATCTGTTTTAATGGGGAATTATTTCAGTAAAAAAATTATATTTTATTTATTGTGCTGTAATTAGGGCCGTCAATGGATTCAAATATTTACTCGTGATTAATCACATGATTGCCCATAGTTAATCACGATCAATCGCAAATTAATCACACATTTTTGATCTGTTCAAATTAAAGGGAGATTTGTCAAGTATTTAATACTCTTATCGACATGGGAGTGGGCAAATATGCTGCTTTATGCAAATTGATGTATATATTTATTATTGGAAATCAATTAACAACACAAAACAATGACAAATATTGTCCAGAAACCCTCACAGGTACTGCATTTTGCATAACAAAATGTGCTCAAATCAAACAGGCAACAACAGCTGTCAGTGTGTCAGTGTGCTGACTTGACTATGACTTGCCCCCAAACTGCATGTGATTATCATAAAGTGGGCATGTCTGTAAAGGGGAGACTCCTGGGTACCCTTAGAACCCATTTTCATTCACATATCTGGAGGTCAGAGGTCAAGGCACCCCGTTGAGAATTGCCATGACAGTTTTTCCGCACCAAAATTTAGCGTAAGTTTGGAGCCTCCTTTGCAACACGCTAGTATGACATGGTTGGTATCAATGGATTCCTTAGATTTTCTAGTTTCATATGATGCTCTACAACTGAGCCCGCTACGACCTTAAAATCGCAAGTTGCGTTAATGCGTTAATATTGACAGCCCTATAGCTGAAATAATTAATTATTGAAAGGTATAGTGTGTAGGATTTGGTGGCATCTAGTGGTTGCAGATTGCAACCAGCTGAGTACCCCTCCGCTCACTCCTCCCTTTCCAAGACTGCGGTAACGTAAACTGCAGAGTGCAAAACCACGGTAACGCCGTTGGCATCGCTCAGAGGCCATCCATACCATAATAACACTACTTAGGAGCAACAGAAGTCAGACAGCGGCTGACGGTACCACGGTTTAGCAATCTGCGGTTCACGTTACTGCAGTTTCACGAGTGTTATAGAAAACTACGGTGGCCTTCAGGTAACGTAAAAATCAAAAGGCTCTCTTTAGGGCCAGAGTTTGGTTGGTCCATTCTGAGCTACTGTAGAAACATGGCGGAGCAACATGAAGGACTCTGTAAAGAGGACCCGCTCCCTATGTAGATATGAAGGACTCAGTCTAAGCTAACGAAAACACAACCATTCTAAGTTTCAGGTGATTATACGCTAATGAAAACATTTCAGCTAAAAAATCCTCCGAAATGTTACACACTGTTCCGTTAATCAATTACTCAATTGACAGAGAATGAACTGATAACTCCCTTGATTCAATTGTGAATCTATTAATCATTAGTAACGTTTTATGGTTGATGTGAGGGTTTGCTGCTTTTCCCTGTTTTATATAATAGTGAACTGAATGTCTTTGGGTTTTAAGCTGTTGGTCCAACAAAACAACAATTTAAAAATGTTACTTTTGGCTCTTTTGATGGTTATTTTTCATTACTTTCTGATATTTTAAAGACAAAACAACAACAAAATGAATCAATAATGAGAATAATCATTAGTTGCAGCACTAGTGTGCTGGCATTACGGCAACTGGCTGCACTAGAAAGACAAACTCAGCCATGAGGGTAAAGCAACAGCTCTGGCAGGATTTAAAGCCTCCAATCAGACGTATCCTCTCCGTAACACTCTGGCCATCACGGCCGGTCATCGGCCGTCCTGCCCAGGATGCAGAGTGCCAGCCAGACAATGACTCACACTTTGGCACTGGTCATTAGCCTGTCACCAGGGTCTCAGAGTGTTGTCAGTAATGACAGGGCTGGGCAGAGCATGCATGATGGCTGTCTCCCCACACACACAAGACCCTCTCAAGAGGCCTGTAATTCACTCAACCTTTTATTTTGGTGGTGTGTGATTTGCAGAGTTTAGAGTAGATCTGGTACAAGTAGCACAAGGCCCCAACGCCTGCAGACTTGGCCACTAAACTAAACCAGAAATCATGGAAGCGCTGCTCTATTCATCACCATATAAAAATAAATGAGGCCAGCACTTTGCTAAAGGGTTATTGATTACAAAATACAACATTTTCCCTGACATGTGCTGCCATGCTGATACAATGGGGATGGATTCAATACAATTTTTGTTTCTCATTTACCTCCATTGCAGGCAGAAATCTCAGATACAGGTTATCTCAAAACCTGGACACAAAAAAATTATTTTGTCATGGCTGGATACAACCAGAGGTAGGTGTGAACATATGTTTTACGTATATTTTGGGTGAACTGACCCTGTAAATTCACATTAGAAGAGTACATTTTTGAGATTTAATCGGCACTTTCCCCAAAAACATAACAGCTCCCTTTCAGTTATCTTTTCTAATTTTGAGTCTTCAGTTCATACAAGGAGACTTATTATTACACGGAGGAGAGCGCCAGATCTAGAAGCAGCTCCACATATAGTTGTCATGGAGATGATGCGACTCAGAAACCCTTTGCTTTCATGAGTCCCAGCCTCAGAATGTTTGATGAGTTGCGGTGAGGCTGTACTGCTACTCTGCACCACTGTAAACATTGACATAGTTTTTGTATGCGACACACGATTCTTTGCAAGGAGAAATGAGTTGTTGCTCATTCTTTATCTGGAGCAAAATACAGTATAGGACCAAATGCAATGCAAAATGCTGGTTATATTTTTCTTTCTGGGGAAAAATGAGTTCAGATAAAGAACTCAAAATGTTGCGTTAATCATTAACACATTGACAAAGTGGAGTAGAGAGTTCTCAAAAGGTTCATTAAAGGACGTTTTAAGTTTTGAAATACAAAAAACTCCACGTCAAGTCCAGGCTTTTCTTGGCAGTTACCAAAATAAAATTCCTTCCAGTAGCTTTATGGCAAAAACAGCTTTTGCAAATGTGCTTCCAGTTCCCCATTACTTTGAATATCTCTAACACGTGTTAAAGTCTGTTTTCCCCTACACCGTGGCCTGCCAAAGCCTACATCAGTTGTTCCTAAACAGTCCTGGTGACAAGGACGGCCAGGTGAGACACTCAAATGACTGAGCTGGAGAGGAATCCAAGCCAGCGGTGAGATGTTTCCACCACCTCATTTCTCTAATCAAGTAATTCATGCATCCTCCAACTATATGGAAAACATTAGCGTTGTGATGGCGGAGTTTGACTCAGAGCCACTGTAATATGTGATTAATTAAAGATATATTCTCTCCTCTGCTCTCAGCTCGACATGTGTTTCTGTGGGTTTGTGGCTGCGGAAGAGTTCGTCTGATGCTCATATTCTGTTTCACTGGGGTTCATGCAAAGTTTACATCGAGTAACTCAATTTATGCACAATGTATTTTGAGGATCCCAGGGGGACGCTGCTGTAACAACAAACTTTTCTCATTTTGATGTGAGGGGATGAAATGATTTTGCAGAAATATGGGGGAAACAAGGATTTAAAGTTGCACGATTGTGTTTGTATTAGGGCTGTCAATCGATTCAAAATATTTAATTGCGATTAATCGCATGATTGCCCATAGTTAATCGGGATTAATTGCAAATTAATCACACATTTTTTTTATCTGTTCAAAATGTACCTTAAAGAGAGATGAGTCAAGTATTTAATACTCTTATCAACATGGGAGTGGACAAATATGCTGCTTTATGCAAACGTATGTATATATTTATTATTGGAAATCAATTAACAACACAAAACAATGACAACTATTGTCCAGAAACCCTCACAGGTACTGCATTTTAGCATAAAAGTGTGCAGACTTGACTATGACTTGCCCCAAACTGCATGTGATTATCATAAAGTGGGCATGTCTGTAAAGAGGAGACTCGTGGGTACCCATAGAACCCATTTTCATTCACATCTCTTGAGGTCAGAGGTCAAGGGACCCCTTTGAAAATGGACATACCAGTTTTTCCTAGCCAAAATTTAACTTAAATTTGGAGCGTTATTTAGTTTCCTTTGCGACAAGCTAGTATGAAATGGTTGGTACCAATGGATTCCTTAAGTTTTTCTAGTTTTATATGATATGATATATTATTATCACTTTGACAGGCCTAAAAAAATGTTGATTAGTGCGGCTTTAATATGTCTCTCCCCATTTTAATTACGCAATGAGGGACTCTAAACTCTTGCACTTTGGTCCTCTAACAGTTACTGTCCTGAGCATATTCTGCTCCATTTTTGTCTCATATTAAAGCATATGAAAGGGGCAGTGAAGGGAAAATAACAACTCAACTCTGATTTATGTGGAAGCAGTCAGCTAAACCCAACCCACGTCTGATAAGTCTGCACAGAGGAACTAACTAGAGGGCCGTCTTAGTACACACACATCACATTCCACATCATGACATTAAAGCCAAAGTAACACCTTTTGTTACTAAAAAAATCCCCTTAAGGAAGTTCTATACATTCACTTTAAAATAAAGGCTTTTCCTTTTAATAACATGAGTAACATCGTCTGGTCAGTGAGGAAATTCCCCAGGGTCAGGATTGTTTCTAAAGTAGCCACTGACTTTCATTTCTCCTTTCCTGAGAGCTCCCGGGTCTGTTTTTAGTGGGCAGAAAGTTGAACTGTGGGCAGAACCTTGGCAAGAGGTTCACTTTCGATTGAAGAGCAAAAACAGGAACCCGATTCAGCGCTGTCACACCATCCCCATTCAGTGGTGCATGAGAGAAAGCCCTGATCCACAGGAAGTGAGCTGGACTCAGCTGGGCCGGGAGCATTGACATTCTGATGGGATGCAGTCATGGTGTCATCCTGAGTGCTGTCTCAGTCCCTGGTGTCGAGCGGCCCTAACAAGTCATGTCATCTGACCGGTTAACAATGACGGTATAACATGTTAAGAGGAAAGCCATGACAGCTCGCATGTAAAGAAGCACTCTGTGTGTGTAAACTGACAGTGACCTTCGGAGGATTCTCCAGAGCTGATAAGGAGAGTAAAAATAAATTCCTCCGAGACAGGATGATGATTTGTGCACAGGAAAATCCAGCAGATGAGTTTTGCACACTTCCTGCAGAAACCCAAGATACAAGGCAGCAGATCCTTCACCCCGACAGACCGCAGACACCGTCTATCAGCTCCAGACGGGTTACAGAATGGTATTTCCAGTCTGACTGTCACCCAAGCTTCCTGGAAGGTTTTTTTTTCATCAAAGACTGATCGTACAGCTCCACAGAGCACAGCATTTACCACCGGATTCCTTGGTTACTTAAAAGAAACTTTAAAAATTAACTTAAAGATGTATATACGTAGGTTTTTTATAGAAGCTTTCCATTATTATTCTTGTTTCCATGCTGCAGAGTGATATATTGATTAAAGGTTGAGTATGCCATCCACATTAGGTTAAAATGTCAAATTCCCTGCAACCTCTGGTGTTACCTACATGTGTCAACGGTGCAATAAATCAAAATTTAAGCTGTTCTTTTAACAGCGGGTTCAACATAGCAGAGCATTGACAAACAAAATCCAAGAAAACAACCACATTACTGCCCTTTTAAAAGGTGCTGTTTGTAACTTCTTACACGTATAAATCACTGCATGTCGGTGTCCCATGTGTGCTCGCGTGTGGCTACGCTGTTCAGACTCAGACTCTAACACAAACTACAAGGAAGCACCAAAACCGCAAAGTTCTATCTAGTGAAACCCGTCTTGCAACACAGTGTTAACTCTTCCTGCTTGAAGAAGAACAAGAATGTAAACAAACAATGGAGTCCGAAGCAGTCAGTACCGCCTCGCTGCACCGACATCATCGTTCCTCTTTCCCTTCGCCATGTTTACAGTTGAAGAGCGCTCCTATTGGTCAGTGTCATGGAACGCGTCACGAAATTCGGCATAGTTTTCATCAGGACAATGTGTGGCATTCACTATGCTACACGGGATAACAACATCAATTCGCACTGGACCAAATGCAGTAATGGTCGGATGGAGCTCGGAATCTTACACATCCAAATTTCAGTTTGTGTCCTGTCACAGACCGAGAACAGATTTAGCAAAGTTGCATATATAATTAATACAAAGATGGGAATGGACTTGAAACTGCCTTTGTGTGACATTGAGGGAAACATAAACAGGGACCACAAAAACCTACCAAATCTAGGGGTCAAGTTTACACAAATTACACAAGGCAAACATTCTGTTGCAGTTCAGTCTATAGATACCTCAACAAGGACTCCCACTGCATTAAGACTGTATTGCTGGTGTGTATGTAAATGTAGCCATATTGAAATATAATGTGTGTAAGCACACCTTGTTTCGTGGAAGTCAGGATCCTTCCGGTGAGGGGTGAACTTTGCGGCGGTGCCCGGCCTCTGACGGGGCCTCTCATGGGGAACTCGAAGCAGGACATCCTGCCATTCAGAGCTGCTGTCACTGTTGGGAAGGTGGTACAGCTGCAAAGAGCTTCCTGAGCTCTGGGGGTCACATCTGAGAACAGGAAGAAGAGCATTTCTGACCTGGACCAGAAATGCGCCATCCAGAAATGTGACTTCGTCTTTGTGCGACATGTGTTTGTCTGTGAGAGAGAGAGAGAGAGAGAGCAAAGATAAGTGAGGTGGTTCCATAGAAAACCATGACGATGGATGGAGTGTGAACAGAAATAGATCATCTTTTCCTCATTTGAAAAACTGAAAGCAGATTGATGATTTTCTAAAACCTTCTATTCGGCCTGAGGGCAGTGGCTGACCTGCAGTAGTGCAGAAAAATAAAGCTAACAGAGAAGTCAATAATCAATTCAGTTAGGGGCCTCGGAGCCCGGCACATGATTATTTATAGAAGTGGAGTTATTGTTTTTGGTTCCATTTTCTGAATGTATGTCAATGACCAATAGAAGTTCATGAGCAATCCCACAATTGGTTTCATTCCCTTGGGTCTATAAGCGTCTTCCCTCAGAGACGTCATTAAACCTGCAGTAGGCGGAATGTTTTTGGCATCATTGGGCAAAAAATCCATAATAACCTTTCAGCATATTGTGATTCAAGTGTTCTGAGAGACTTCTGCTCCTCCTCATGGCTCTGTTTTCAGGCTCTAGAAAATCTAGCCAGTGACGGGAGACTTTGGCCAATCACAGGTCATTTCAGAGAGAGCGAATCTTGCAGTGGAAATGACGCATAACTGACTCATTGGTTGGATCTACACTTTATTCAACTAATCAACTTGTTTCAGAGAATATCCTTCATCAAGGTGTTGGAGAGAAGGACTAAAAGCATAGCATATATGTACACAAAAACATGGCTGATCAGTTATCCAATGAGGACGAGATAAATCAATGACCAACCTTTAAGGGTTGCTGCACCTCCGACATGGAAATTTCAAAATAAAAGCACACGACAAAATGATATCAACAGTAAGAACCACCATGAAAGCAGTCACTGAATACCATCACAGAGACAAAATTCTATTATTAAATAAGTATAAAAAGACTTGGGTGCTTTTATCCTTGGAAATTATAAATTGAAACGTGATGTCTGGGAAGCACTATACAGCCACACTTTACACCCAATATGGAATCAAATAAAGTAAGGCCAGAGCGGTGACTCATCAACTATGTCTTCAGATTCGAAAAGAGAACCTTGTGGGTTGCCAGTGACGACCATTAAAGCAGCATGAACCGAGGCAAGTCATTAGAGGTGTAGCTCAGAGCCACGGCTGCTGTATAGGCTGCTGACTACAGGTGTCTCAGTGTCTCTGTGAGCGATGGTTGCACTTCCTTTCATAAAGTGGAGAAAGAGACGTGAGATCATGAGAGCCTCCGATCACGGAGCTGCACTCTATCAGGTTGTCATGGCGATGATGAGGCCCAGAAGTGATTTGCCCTCGAGAGTCCGGGCCTCACACTGTTTGATGAGATGAGCTACAACAACGCTGTCCTCTACTTCTGAGAGACTAAGTGGGTTTAAAAGGACACACACACACACACACACACACACACACACACTTGTAAATGTGTACAAACAGAGGCACACTACACTCTGCATACATACACACACAGAAACACACACACACAGGGATAACAGTGTACAAGATATAATAGTCTTTTCTGAAGCCTGTTTAAGATAAAAGTCAATAAAGTGGCACAAGAGACAGTCTGAACAGCCCTAGCCAGCTCTGTGGGCAGCAGTCAGCTTCTGACAGGAACTGTCATCACCATAATAATACAAAATATTAATGTATATATAATGTATATATAAGTTTTCATTCATTCTGGGACCAATATGATCCCCTGTGCCCCGTCCGTGCTATTAGTGCATGTGAGCGTACCCCATTGGTTAGCTCACAGCGGCCGCTCTGCACTGCTCTTATAAGGCGGTTACAGCTGATAACGCCATCCCTTCCTCCGGTTCCCCCTCAGGTTAATACTGTCTGTCAGCACTTTTGCCGTTGTTAGCACTGTTAGTGCTGTTGGCACCGTCAGCTGCTAGCCACTGGCTCAGATGCCATGTTGAGAGCCGTGTGGAGACAATAGAAATGCTCTGAATTTCAAATTTGGCACCTTAAATGATTAAATATTTTGGTATTAAATATGACTGGAAGTTGAATAAAAACATTATTGAACAATAACGGGTACAACGAGGGAGAAAGTTCCCTTCTGGAGGGTCGGAGGGGTGGTAGATGGTGCCAACAAACAGCAGACTTTCCCCCTGGAGACTGCTGCTCGTGTCCTGTGTGAAACGTTCATTTGTTGCATTTTTGTTTTGTTTTTAAGTCATTTTAAGCCCATCCATGATGTTTTTTTTACTAAACCTAACCCAGTAGTTTTGTTGCCTAAACCTGACTAAGAAGTTTTGTTGTGTTTCTATTTTGTTTTGTTTCAATTTACAACATAAATCACATGTTGAAAACTGTTTAAAACGGCAACCGTAACCCAGGAGAAAATACGTTTCCCTAAAAACATATTTTGGTTATGCAGTTTAGTTGCATGGGAATTAGGGCTGTCAATCGATAAAAAATATTTAATCACATGATTGTCCATAATTGCAGAGTTAATCGCAAATTAATTAATCGTTTTTATCTGTTCAAAATGTACCATAAAGGGAGATTTGTCTATTTGTCTAGTATTTAATACTCTTATCAACGTGGGAGTGGGCAAATATGCTGCTTTATGCAAATGTGTGTATATATTTATTATTGTAAATCAATGAACAAAACAAATTTGTTACAAAACAGTGACAAATATTGTCCAGAAACCCTCACAGGTACTGCATTTAGCAGAAAAACATATGCTCAAATCATAACATGGCAAACTGCAGCCCAACAGGCAACAACAGCTGTCAGTGTGTCAGTGTGCTGACTGGACTATCACTTGTATCTTTACACTTAGCTCTAAAACCGAGCCCGCTACAACCTTAAAATGAGTGAATGAGTGAACTATTTGAGTGTTATTGTCAGTAATGACTGTGACATTCCATAATTTGCGCCCTCATCACTCAATATGCCTTCCACTATCCAACGCTAAAATCCTAAATGATTCGATCATGAGTTTCCTTCAACAACAGCACACTTAGTAGCTGCCCTTGCAAGATTTATTCTTTGGAAGAAGGAGGGGGTAATGACAAGTGAAGGGAACGCGCCCAGTTTGATGATCTATCCCGTGGCAACAATTTAACACATTAAACTTCCCATTGCTGTGCTTTTGTTGGCCAGTTTGGCAGGGAAGACTGAAACGGCGTGACGCACGCGTGGACCTGAGGTCTGTTGGGCTGAACGCCTCAGGTTGGATTTGGATATCCCGGGGCGGTGGCAAATAGCTGAGAGGGCTGTTATTATTCCAGCTTCCTGTCTGGCACTGCTCCGACAGAGCTGAGTATACCTGCCGGCTGCGCTGTCACATCTGGGCCTGATAACATCCACAACAATGCTGCAGCTCAGCCTGGATCTACTGTACAGCCAAGTCTATCAAGGCCTGATGTCTTCCTGTCGTGTCGCTGTTGTGGAACGACACTTAAATATCAGCTGTCGTCGCACGTGTGCTTGTCTTTGCATTGCAAACATTCCAGCGGTTTACTTTTAGCCTCCAGCGACTTCCCTTAAACTTCGCTGCTGGGAGTTCAAAGCTGACCTGATTTTATTTCGGCGGCACAATACGACACCTGCAGACTGAAAGAGGCGATTCATCTCTATATCTGGCACTGCCTAGATATCTGTGTCTGTGTGTGCCATCATTGTATTTTCATGTGTGCCATCATCCCCCGATGGGTACCGACCACATAAATCTGCCCTTATCCCACAATGAAAAGTCACGGAACAATCAAACAAAGCCCGGAGTCTCTGGTACCATCTGGATTCAGAGAGATGGTTTCGGAGACAGTCTATACATCACAGCAGAACGCTCTGTCATTGTCCACATCCTTGTTTGACACGATGTGTGGCTCTTTTGTGAAGAGCCGTCACAAAAGTACATTCACTGTAGTGCGAAACCTCTGACACCGCTGCCTGTGTCCCGTCTTAAAAACCGGAGGACATAACAGTGTCATTGTCCCTTTGGCTGTGGCCATAGAGGGACGCTGGCTGTTAAAAAGGCATTTCATTAACTTCTCCACCCTTCATTTTGTATTACAAATAGTTGTGTAATGACGTGCCCAACCCGGAGGCATGCGTGCATGCACAAAGAACAAAAGGCCCATCATAACTGATAAGAAGGAAGGAACTGTAGAGAAAGGCCTCTTCTTCGAAATTCCCGTGCTGCATATGATGACACGCACTGCTACTTCAGGCATTTCCTTTCATGATTTTTTAAAAATGACAAGAATGTGATTGTTCATTCATTGCAGCCAGAAAGGAATCACAGCGTATGAGAAGACAAATTCAGTCGTTTTCTGATAGTTATCCGGGTAGCAGTGGCGGCAGGCCGTCTTCTGGGTCCTCCCAGTTGGACGTGCCTTTGAAAACCTCCTCAGCAAACGTGTGTTTCAGGTCTAGGGGAGTTCTACTGCATATGTTTTAAAAGTAACATAAAGCCATAGTTTTTCCAGAGGAAGCCATGTGAAATCTGATAAATGTCGTCAAGCGATGTCACAGAAGACTCTGGCGGACTGTGGTCAACGGCCTATGCTCCATAGAGCGATAGGCTTTGAATGAATGAATGAATGATTGATGTCACTTGAGTCAGCGTCCGTTGGGGCTGAAAACCACAAGTTTGAAAATGTAAAATATCCGGAGGTGTTGAGTTAGAAAGAAGTGAGTCAGACCTCTGTATCCTGCTGCTCATCTCTGCTGCATAGCCTGCTGTTATAGAAAGGGGCCGTAGAGAGGTGACACAAAAGCACTTCAGCTAAAGCTCTCTGATGCCTTTATCAAACGCTCAAACCACCTTTTGGCATGAAAGAGCAGTGGTTTTACGACAAGCTATGTGGTGGCCAGGCCTAAATCCACGTGGGTCCAGTCAGGCTCAGCCCTAAGAAGCAACACTGAACCTCCACGGTGGCCAGTCAGGCAACAGGTAAAAGGGACTGGCCTTCGCATTCTGAACCTCGGCTGTGAAAACAAGTTCTCGGGATGTGAAGTCACATTACTAGAGGATATTTTCATGACTATAGAGTTTGAAGGATTTATGTTCAGGAGAAAACACAAGCTGGGCAGAAAAGAAAAGATGAGTGATCGTGGCCTTTTGACATGACTCACAGCTTTTCTCTTTATCCTGGAGAGATGGCGTGACCCGGTTACTTTACCAGTGATGGGGTTGCAAAGTTTGAAATGGCTCTGGAGACTTTTGTCAGCCTCAGGCCCCCCAGCAAAGGGAGCAAATCTTCTTCCCAAACATTGCCAAGACTTTGAGAGAGAGAATAAGAGACACAAAACATGCAATACCACATAAAGGCAGAAGTATGCTTATTTTTGAAAAAAAAATGCACTAGGATGCTTTGTGGTTGACAGTTTGATGCTGACTCTGCGTGGGAACCATGCGATCAGATACTCATGCTCACCACTCAAGTTGCCCCCCCCCAGGCCACAACTGTATTTTGTATTTAGAGTCACAGAGCATTATGAAGCTTTTTACCTGGAGGCAGGAAGTGTTAGAAGGCTGTTCTCCCTCCCCCCTCTCTGGGTCGGGTTTCCACCCCAACATGTGTCATTCACGTTGATGAGCTGCCACCTTGAAGGTAACCAGCATTCACAGGGTTTGAAGACACAGACGGAAAATGCAACTAAAATGTAGCATATAGAAACAGAAAGAAATCAACACAAAACAATCACTTTTGCTTTTGAATTGGTTCATCCATCACTTAACTTTGCAGTTCTTTCCTTTGTTTGTGCTTTCTGTATCTTTCTTAACACCTGCTGGCTATAATCTGACTCACTGCAACTGCAGCAAATGGCACAAATGGTAGCCCAAATGTATCAAAAAATGAATGCATGGCGTCACAGACAAACGCAAACTCAATGTATGTACAAGGTCAGACCAGAAGGTGACACAGATAAATTCAGTTGTGTGTCCTCCTGCAACCCTTTTTCACTCCCAACTCGTCAAATACCGACACTCGTTCAGTGCCCCTTGGCGTCTGATACCGACACACCGAGGCACCCTTTAGGATCTGTATGAGACGCAGCAGGCTTTCAACTATCTCCAATGTAAACCCATCCGCATCATTATTAGACAGTCAGAGCAGCTGACGTAGTATAAACAGTGGGCTACCTACGGGTCTGAAAAGTGAAGCCAATGCGTAAATGCCTTAAATGTGCATTCTTTCTAACAGCCAGCAGGGGGCGACTCCTCTGGTTGCAAAAAGAATTCTGATTGTATAGAAATCCATGAGAAAATGAGCCTTACTTCTCACTTGATTAAACATTGTAACCGTAAGTCTTCTTCAATACAGCATGATGTTCATTTAGTAAATTATGGTCCCATTTACAGTCATATAGACCAGCACTTAGCACTTGCCAGCCACAATAGCTCATAAAGCTGTTGGCTTACTAACCAGAAGACATACTGTAAAGCTGCACTAAGATACTTGATGGCTGTTTGAAAGTTTGATGGTGCTGACTCTGCCATAACTTCAGGTTCGACCTCTATGTGTGAGAGAGCCAAGCTGGAGCCTTGCCGTCTCTGAGCAGCTGTCAATCACTCATGAACTCCAATCAAACGGTCAAACTAGGCAGCGCTGATCAACTATGAATCAATATTCTGTTAGCGTAATGCTGATTGTAGAGATTCAATGGAATTGGAATGATTCTGGTCCCACATTTCACTGATTTAAGAAATTATACTTTTACAGGTACATGTCTATAGTATAACTCAAATGTTTACTTCTGTTAGAAAGAATCAGAGAGAGAAGTATGATTACTGTAGTTATGGAAGCTGAGAGAGAGAGAGAGTGAAAGAGAGATGGAATGGATCTTCAGGGCTGAGTGAAAATATGTGGCCGGTGATGATTTATTCTCTGCCCTGGGGCTTTCTCATGTGGGTGTAACCACAAATGTTTATAGTGACCACATATGAAATAATGTCGAACCCTGTTTTGCTTATGGATACAATTAAGTCAACTCCCCTGAGCGCATTTCATCTCATAAAACGATATCTGATGTGATTAATACCTCAAACTTAAATATTGGTGGACTAACTCTTGGGCATTAAATACTGGATCATGTGTCTTTTTTTGGCATCGTAATGCGATCATAAAAACGAAAACATTTTGACTCAATTACTGTTACAATGCAGAAAACAGCTTTTTCTCATGATTTATACAAACTATGAAAAACATTTCAGATGTCTCCCTGATGTTGTCTTTGCTGTGAAAAAGGGAGTGATGCATTTTATATATTTGGCAGCAGCAGCAAGAGTCTGTCTCAAATAAACAGATAAAGAAACAGATGGGATTAGCAGTGATAGCAAACATCCCTGGACATAACCATCTTAAACAGTTATTTCACTCCAGAACATAAAAAAACTATTGCTGTCAATAGATTAAAATATTTAATCCCGATTAATCGCAGCAAATTAATCACATGTGTTATCTGTTCAAAATGTACCTAACAACACAAAACAATGACAGATATTGATCCAGAAACCCTCACAGGTACTGCATTAAGCATAATAAATATGCTCAAATCATAACATGGCAAACTGCAGCCCAACAGGCAACAACAGCTGTCAGTGTGTCAGTGTGCTGACTTGACTATGACTTGCCCCAAACTGCATGTGATTATCATAAAGTGGGCATGTCTGTAAAGGGGAGACTCGTTGGTATCCATAGAACCCATTTTCATTCACATATCTGGAGGTCAGAGGTCTAGGAACCCCTTTGAATATGGCCATGCCAGTTTTTCCTCGCCAAAATGTTGCGTAAGTTTGGAGTGTTATTTAACCTCGTTCTCGACAAGCTAGTATGACATGGTTGGTACTAATGGATTCATTAGGACCGCCACCAAAATCGAATGTATTGTTCATTGTGCCATGCCCCATCCCTCCAAAAAATTTCATTCAAATCCATTGCGAACTTTTGGAGTTATCTTTCAAACGGACAAACCAACAAACAAACCAACAAACCAGCGTCGGTGAAAACATAACCTCCTTCCTAGGCCTTCGGTCTCGGCGGAGGTAAATACTTCAAATAAGGCTCACAACGGCGGCAAATTACAACTTCTTCTAGTTAACAGAAAGATTAACGTATTAGAGTGTGTTTGTTTTCTCCTAAAGATTGTCCCAGTAACTTCTGGATATTTGTACATCTGTTTGCATATAGATTACAAGTCTTACAAAAAAACAAAACTAACTCACTAAACTGTATGACAAATTGTGCATCAATCACTACAGCGCTGTAGCACTCATACTTCCTTTCAGCACAAAGGATAATGTCTATGGTATATACTGTATGACATGCATGGCTACTGTATGCACAGTGGGAGGAAACACAGTAGCTGAAGCTTTCTCTCCACATTCCAGAGGGATAAATGAGCCCATACAGTCCAGCTGGCATCATCGTGGTAACGACATGAATTATACACACAGTCACAGTGCAGCTCCTCATCCCGTAATGAAGGCCTTCATTTTTCCGGGGCGACATACAGTACCACGGGCTGTACGTGCTGCAGACAAAGAGTGCCTCTGTACGACACCTGTCACTGCATTTGACTTGCATGTTCTTGTCTCCTCTGACAGCAGCGTCATTAACATGCTGACATGTTTCACTGTCAGCCTGGCGGAAGACAAACATGAAACAAGCTCAGTGTTTCATGTCTCTAGAGCTCATTCTGTACCAGGGTTGGGGAATATGACAATACGTACATGAGACGATATATTTCTCTACCAGTTTGTGTTTGAATGAGACAAGGCAGTGTGTGTGTGTGTGTGTGTGTGTGTGTGTGTGTGTGTGTGTGTGTGTGTGTGTGTACCTGCTCGGCAGGGAGGAGCCCTGCAGCAGGGGGGATTGGGTTGCTCTTGCCCTGTTTGTTGTGTATGTCCTCTTATTTCCCCATGGAGCCACAGGGAGAAAGTGAAGAAGGCACGCCCCTGTGTTAGCACAGTTAATGTGTCCTGCTGGAAAATAATACCCACTCTGCTAAACTGTCTAAAGTGTCAGTCACTCACCCATCCCCGTCCCTCTCGTCCTGGGTGAGGGTATTTATCTTTTACGACAATTTCCACTTAGTTAGAAATGCTCTCAAGAGTATCTTTCCTATCGTCATTCATACAGAAGTTGTGGACATTTACAGAAATTGCAGCTCACCTGCCAAAAGTTAACAGTATCTGTCTTGAGCGGAAAAGTGTTTCGAACAGAAACAATAACGTCCACGATAATGATGTCCCTGATCACGATCTTAATAGAGTGCTCCAAGGATGACATATTTCTGTAGGCCAACCAGGAAGTTAGCATCGCCCTGGTTCCCTCCACAAAAAGCCAATGGGATTGTTCCATTGGCTTTTGGATTATTACAGAAAATAAGCTCTGTGGCAAACAAACGTTTATGATTCTTACACGTTTTGTTCAGTAAGATAATCTTCACAAATGAACATCACATAAAGGTTTCAAAATTCAGGAGTGGGACATTTATTGATGTATTTTATGTTGTAGAACAAAACATTAAAATCTCTTCAGCTTGTGTTAACCACAGATCTTATTTCAGGCATCTAACCAAAAACCCATTGACTTCCAGACGAGGGAACTGGAAGTGCTAAACTGCTAACTCACTTCCTGGTTATAGGACTCATTCCTGTAGCCCTCTCTCTATAGGCAACACACTAAGGGCCCGGACACATGCCGCACTTTTTTTGCGCCCTCAAATCCATTGTTGGGGCACTCAAAAACGAGAGCAACGCCTCCGCGACACGCAAGCGTTCCCACGATATCTTTCATCGTGCGACGCCTGCGACCCGAGATAAACATAGTTCAACTTTTGGAACGCAGCCGCATGTCATGTGACGAGGAACAACCCATCACAGCCGGAAGATATCCTTTCTTCCGTATACATAAAACAAACATCTGTATTCTTACATGCAGCACACACCTGCCATGTCACGTAGTGTCTACGGTTTAGCTAATGAAAACTATGAGAAATATGTTCGTCAACGACATTTTTTTCGATGACTAAGACGAGACGATGACGAGACGGCACCGAGGTCATTAAACCAAACGGCGACGATATCAAACATGCTTTACCGTTGATGGAAAAAGACGAGACTAAAATGTAGTTTAAAAAGTAAAAACTATCAAAATCTCTCTTTATTTTTGTCACTTTCCATCTTCTCTTCCCCTCTCTCTGTCACTCCCTCTCTCTCTGTCTCAAACACACACAACGCTCTGTGGCAGCGGTGGTGCTCAGTCCATCTCTGTCCTTCTTGTCTTAGTCCTCGGTCCGGACAACTGAGCTACTATAATGCATAGTGGTGATTACAAAGTTGGCGGTTTGCAGGTCCGGTCGGGTTCGGGTGGTTGAGTAACGCATATTTGTACATGTTGGGTGAGTGGATTGGCTCCCATAACGGACCGGTTATTTGTGTTTTTCACTTGATAATGAAAAGATAAGATTTTATGTGAAATAAGTTTGAAAAAAATTACAGAAATGTTCAATATAATCTGATGACTAAACAGGACTAAGATTACATTTAAAGGCAAAATTAAGAGAGAAAATTTAAAATTTAATGACTTTTCGATGACTAAAACTGGACTAAAACTATGAAAGAATAAAAAAAAAGACTAAAATATTACTAAAACTAATAAGCCAAGACCAAGCCTAACACTAAATCTAAAATAGCTGCCAAAATTAACACTGCATTGAACCTGCTCATCAAGTCCGAATCTTTGTTTCGAATCCCTTATCAAACCTAATTAGTTTTAGCTTTCAACATTTGAAGTTATAAATAACTAAAGCACAAAGATTCAATTTGAATCCGTAATCACTTTTACTCGGCTGAGAAGGCAGAAATAGTTTTAAGTGGCAGCCTTCATATAGCATGAAATATGAAATGTCCATTTAACGCATCTGACACTTTGAAATAACCCCGTGTAGCTTCCTTTTACATCTCATTTTTCACAACTGCTAAATATTATATAATTAGATCCTGATGCAGAACTATAAAGTTCAGTAGCCTGAATTATGGATATAATATATCGAAAAGTTTTACTGGGAGATTCTGACAACTGAAAGTCAAGCAACTTGATCAGCTGATTGTTTCACTAGAGAAGAGTTGTTACTCTCTTCATCTTGTTGAACTACAAAAACACACAGTCCACTCTCTGTCGTTCAGTGGTGGTACAGAGTGATGGTTCTTTTCGCGCATGAATAATCTTTGGCTGAGTACAGACACCAGTTTAGAGAGAGCAAGTTTACTAGACAACAGACTAAAGTTCCGTCTCAGCTGTGACTAAATTAACATTAATTTGCTCCAGCTGATGGAATCTGCCGCCAGGGAGGTTTGTTTGATTTTAACCAGTTATAGTGATGGTCAAAAATGAGAAGCCTGCTGACACTACATGAACGATTTGTACAATGCTCTTTGCTACTACATAAGACCCAGGAGAGAAACAGGGTTTGTTAGCTTTAGAGTGTACAGTAGTGAATACAAATGTGTTGCCAACTGGCTATCTGAGTCCATCCCTATAGGGTCACCTCATTTCATTCACATAAACCATTCTTTCCATCCCGATAACCTAACTTGCGTATTGGCCGATACCGAATACCGATCTGATACCAGTGTGTTAAAAACAAATCTATAAATATATTTATTACGTCTCTCAAAGTTAAGGCGACAATAACGTGTTAGCGCAAATTTGTTTAAGCGCCACTAATTTCTTTAATGCAATTTCTGAACGCAACTAAAAAACATAAAGAATCCATTGGTACCAACAATGTCATACTAGCTTGTCGAGAAGGAGGCTAAATAACGCTCCATACTTGCGCTAACTTTTGGCGAGGAAAAACTGGCTTTGACATTTTCAAAGGGGTCCCTTGACCTCTGACCTCCAGATATGTGAATGTAAATGGGTTCTATGGGTACCCACGAGTCTCCCCTTTACCGACATGCCCACTTTATGATAATCACATGCAGTTTGGGGCAAGTCAAAGTCAAGTCAGCACACTGACACACTGACAGCTGTTGTTGCCTGTTGGGCTGCAGTTTGACATGTTATGATTTCAGCATATTTTTATGCTATGACAAATCTCCCTTTAAGGTACATTTTGAACAGATAAAAAAATGTGCGATTAATTTATAATTAATTTACGATTAATCGCGATTAATTATGGGCAATCATGCCAGTAATCGCAATTAAATATTGTAATATATTGCTAAATAAAAATGTATAAATAATTATTTTTTAACAGCATCATCATTGTTGTATGGTTAAACCCTTCGTAAAACATGAACAAATACATACAGAGAGAGAATGAATGCCATAGAACTTTCTTTTATTATCTAGTCTGACAGATCTTCCAGTGTTAAATATCGCCAAATTAATGACAGTTTGATAGCTCTGACTAACATTACACTCTCCACTAGCACCTGCCCAATCAGTACTGCACATGTGCAACTTTCAACAGAGATGAGAAAGAAGCGATCTCGGATCAGTGCATAGACTCGCGTACTCGCCGATACCCGATCCAGTATTTTAGGGTATCGGTATACTGGTATCAGTATCGGAACCATCATAATCAATTGACACTATTGAACACACCAGTCACACTATACAGACAGCAGTCAGGGTGCAGTAGCCAGGATGTGCCAATCGGAGGGGAGCGAAAGCAATAAAATTGCTGCGTTTCTGGAGTATGTTGACGATGGGAAATAGGACAGTGGCGTATCCTGACGCCAAACACTGCAGCTAATCACACCCTGGCATGAAGAACTTTAACAGAATGTATCTTCACTTTAACTTCCCAGCGCTATTGATATGGAAACTGGAAAGCTTTCCTTTAAACACCTTGCCTCTTCTCTGAAGGCATAAGGGCACTGTAATGGATTTGAGAAAAAAAGTAGCTTTAAAACCCTCCCAGTGTGGCTAATAGGGGAACGGTTAGTTCACAAACTGTACACTCAATTACTGAAAGAATCCAACACGACTTGCCTCACATCACTGCATCCGCTATTAGCAGAAGCCACCTGTGTTAGAAGAACATCCTGCACAGCAACACTGTATCCTCAGCTGTCTGTCCTCTGCTTCAACCTCAACTCCTCCAGCTCCTCTGCCTCTTTATCTCAGTACAAACACTCAAGGTCGGACAGCTTACAGAACAACAATATGTACTATAGCTGTCATTTTTTATACAAAGAGAGGAGCATTAACTCTCATCTGAAATGTGGAAAAGGACGACGCTCCAGAGCAGCCAGATGTCTGTTTAAGTGCACAGTTCCTTTGGTCTGTCCTGGATTAGTCTGGTGGAAACAAAACCTGGCCCTGCGGGAACTGAAGGCCAGGTACACACACACACACAGACACACACACCTCCAGCCCAGCTTCCTACATGTATCAATACACCTTCCACTCTCCCCTCAGGACACACAAGATGGAAAAACTGAGATGTGGAAAGTGGTGGCGGAGAGGTTAATGATGAAGGAGTGTGAGCTGGATTGGGCTCATTTAAGTTAGATGATATGAGTGCCTGCTTGATATGTCAAGTAGTTTTTTAAGATACTGTACAGTTGTATATAAAGTCCCAAAATTTAGCGTAAGTTTGGAGCGTTATTTAGCCTGGCTGGTACCAATGGATATCTTTAGGTTTTTCTAGTTTCATACCAGTATCTTCACTCTAGCTTTAAAACTGAGCCCGCTACAACCTCTGAAAGATCAGTGGCCCGTCCGAATTTTAAGAAGTTAATTAAAAATCGCAAGTTGTGGTAATGTAAATTAGTGGCGGTAAAACAAATTTGCGTTTACGCGTTTTCATCACGTTAACTTTGACAACCCTAGTTATTTTGCAAAAAAAATGCAACCCTATTTCCAATATTTAATAAGCATTAGACAAAAAATGTGCTCCACAAAATAGCCTTTTTGAAAAGCAAAAAAAAACACACAATCCACTGGCCATCTTTCTCTAACAATCACCATGCTTGTTCATAAGACAACAGCCAACAGGTTTATTTTGTAGACCGGCCAGCTGGCTAACTGGCTAACTGGCTAACGTTAACTGACTACAGCTGATACAATCCACAAATGAGAAGCTTGCTAACAGCTTTCATTCTGCCCTTGACTTTATGGGGGACACCTGAGAGCTTGGAGGTCACGGTGACATTTTATGTTTAAAGGGGTCACTGTTGCTTCGATGCACTCTAAATCAAACCCCGCATTCTGGATGATTAAACTGAATCCACGGCTCAGAGATCCACTTTGCCACATTTACAAGAAAGTGTTAAATACATCAAGGAAGTGTCTGAAGAAAATGTGTCCGTCTGCTGGCCACAAGCCAGAAAAATATTTACTGACAACATTTAAAAGAAGGCATAAACATTACCAGCATGCATTTTGGCAAGAGAATCATATTTCTATGTGCGTACGAAGATGAATATTAATGAACACAATCCACTCACTGAGCACACACTGTATTAATGCCAGGTGTAAAGGGCCGCCTTTGTTTATTTCTAATTGCATCTCCGCTGCTACTACAGTGTATGATGAAGGCCGGCCAGCAGCCTGTTTATTGCTGCTAATCGCTTCTTCACTTCCCACAAACCCCTGCTGGTCTCCCAGGGATACGCACGGCATATTAGGAATGATGAAGCCGTGGCAGATGGGCGCGCTCCCTCTCCGTGCCCACTTGCCTTATTTGTGTCACAGGCTGGTGCAGGCAAAAGCGTCATTATCTTGCTAAGTGGCTTCTTCTCCCGGGGTGTGCAGCCAGGTCTCTGCTGCTCCGAGATGGAGATGAAGAAGAAGAAGAGAGCGAAGGAAAACATGGAGAGGTGGAGAAGAGACGGAGCGTGTCGTCTGCCTGCGGTTCAGGTAATCAGTTGGAGTGCAGCCCGTGCCCTGCACGCCGCTGAGCCTCGAGGGGGGCTGTTGTCTTTAGGCTGTCAGGCTTCACAAAGCGACTATCCATTTAAAGTGGCGCTGAATTAAAAGGCCCGTGATTTATTTGAAGGGGGTCCAACTTACGGCCTCACACTGGGATCCTAAAGGTAACTATTCATTTCCAGGAATCAATTATGTGAAACGGCTAATTAATGAATGTCTGAATTAATCAGAGGGGGAATGCGTCATCGCAGTCCGCACATGCGACCGCCGTAATGGGGCCTGGTTCATCAGCAACTCCGACTGTGAGAGTCGGAGGAAATGGCCACCATTATCGCTGATGACAGCCCGGCCCCGGCGCTAATGGCCGTGTCGCTTATCAGGACTGCAGGTGCGCGATTGTTCCGGAGGGATTCCACTAACAAACAGTGATAGTGGAAAACACACTCTGGAACAAAAAAACCTGCTGCAGGACAAATGAGATGAGACAATGTGCCTGCTGTATTTGCCGCATGCTATCGTTGAACTGGCTGGGCATCTTCCAGCATGTAATGTCTGAGCAGAAAACGCACAGCAACCGAGGGAGAGGACGCAGAAGACGAAGAATACACAGCAACTGTGATAAAAATAAGCCATATTCTGAGGAAGGCTGTAGCAAGGCAACAACACAGAGGAACGGCAGGGGACTGGAACACAAGACCAAATCAACCTGGCTATTTATCAATGTCCAGTTCGGAAAGTTACACCTTTAACTGGCCTCAAGACTATATTTATATATTCTTATTATATGAGTCATTTCACATTTTGCACCTACGGTTGTTAACAGAAGATATCGTGGCTTTATCATGTAGACAAGAGACATAAGCCCCTTTCACACATGCACTGGAACCTTGAACCTATCTGGACATTACCCGTATGTGAGAACACAAATGTCCAAATCATTCGGACCGGACATTAAACCGATTCTACCCTGCCAGCTCCCAACTACATTGAGCCCGTGTGTGAATAGAGCCGGTCAATGTCCGGAGCATTCACAGCCAGCGAGATGGTTTGTTGATGACGTTTCTATCATGTGACTGGACCGAAACCAGAAGAAAATAAACATGCGTTCCTAAAAATGAGTTCCTGTGTTTTTGTAACAGCCTAAAACTTACTAGGAACATTTTTTTTTTCTATTACTTTCCTCCAGACTCTTCTTCCTCTCTCTTGTCTCTGTACATCTATGAAGTGGAGTCACACAACAACAACAAAGTGCCTTTTTCAACATTTTCAGACGTCAGAATGATATAGATCCTCTCATCTCACGCTCGGATAGAGAAATGAAACAAGCATATTTCTCAAAATAACAAAATCTTGAGGATACAAGCCAACGAGATGAAATTAGATATCTAACAAGTCAAAGAACTAGGGCTGTCAATCAATTTAAATATTTAATTAATTTAATTAATTTAATTTATTTCATGATTGTCCATGATTAATCACGATTAATCACAAAATAATCACATTTTTTAATCTGTTCAAAATGTACCTTAAAGGGAGGTTTAATTTAATTTAATTTAATTTATTTTAATTTAATTTAATTGGAAGTTTGCAGCGTTATTTAACCTCTATCATGACAAGCTAGTATGACATGGTTGGTACCAATGGATTTCTTCTAGTTTCACATTATACCAGTATCTTTACTCTAGCTCGCTACAACCTCTGAAAGATCGATAGCGTTAATGCGTTAAAGTGCCAATCAAATTAATTTGTATTAATTATCTTTGACAGCCCTACTGAGAACATGATATAATATAATAGCATCCACAAAAACAGTGGAAATATGTCCCATAATCATCTTCACATTCAGACTAAGTTTGGCTCATGAGAAGCAAACACTGATGTACTGAAACACACATGTCAACCATCACATATTTCAGTGTTAAAACTGATAGAGGATGGAGGGAGAGAAACACAAAGACATGCTCAATCTACTGTAACCACAGCAACAAAACATCATCTCTTTTTTAGTCCAGTCAACCTTTGTTAGACATGTGAGAACAGCCATGTTCACAATAACTGCAAATGCTTTCACTTGAATAAAAAGCCTCTGTAACTTCTATTCACTGAATCCCCCCCCTACATGCCTTCACTGCCTTTATTGTTTAAGTTGTCCAAGCTGTTGAATTCACTTAGAATAAAGAGAATGTGTGCACTTCATTTGTCTGTAACTTACAATGTGATGAGTGATGTCCTTGCAAGCTTCCAAACCAAAACCTTGAGCCTACATATAAATCTGGCCAGGAGGAGAGAGAAACGGAGGAGTTTCACTGGACCCAAACCGCTAAATGACCTGAGGGATGGAAGGAATTTTGGCATTTTTCTTACTTTCATACAGTGAACTTCAGCCCCCTCTCTGTGCTCCTCTTGTGTGTATGATCTACAGTGTTTCTCTCCTTCTCCCCTTTCTGCCCTGATGTGAGCTGCTCTGCTGCCTGTGGACATTTATTCTCACTGATGTACTTCTATCAGGAAAAAAGTTCACTGAAGGCGATATCAATAATATCAGCCTGAGAGGTATTTCATCTTTAGTTTGGTTTTATTTTTCTTTGCACAAATCACCTAAACTTTAACTTTACTTACACTATAGGGTGAAATTATTTACCTTGTCTCAAGAATACACGTTAAGGGGGTTTAAATGATTTACAAGATGCTCTTTTGAAGACAATAGCCATAGTTTTAGTTAGTTAGTTAGTTTCCATTCACATATTTCTATGCGCATCGCATTAGTATTGCATTAGAAAAGCTGTGAGGAAATGGCAAAATAAAAAAAAATTCATCCTAAATTAGGGTATAAAGTTTTTAAGCTTGCTTGAGGTTTTTTTTGCTTGAGAGAGTTGGTGCGCTAAATGGATTATGGAAACATCTTTGGGGAATACGTTTTGACGTAGCGAACATTTAACTCACATGACTGATTAGCTGTTTCCGCTGTCGACATCTTCCCAGATATATATATATTTATGTTGCCTCTAGAGAGAATGAAACATGACCAATACCAGCTGACTTGACAGAACAATTAAAACAAATTCCTGAAGACCTCACTCCATGTTTCTCTTGTAGATGGTTAGATGGTATAGGGGGTGTCACGATTTTGATTCTAAATCAGAAATCGATCGAAATTAGCGTCCGATCTCCATCATCGAAAACAAAAGCAGGATTGTCGATTATTTTATTTTTCTCAGCGTTTTGACCGATGCTCGCTCGCGTCTACATAGTGCGAGCACAAGCGCGAGCAACGGGACACCGACTGTCGTTGAGTTAACGGCCACAGGTGTTGCTGTTAACAAGCAATTTCTCATTCTTACATATGGCACCTTTAAGAAAGAGAACTTCATCAAGAACTAGTTCAGGGTTTAAAGTGGAAACCATATTTAAGTAGTTTTAAGCTCCTTTATGACTGTTACCTTGTCGTGGTAAGGGAGCTTGTGGACAGGTCTAGGACGAGGGGTCAGACAAAACACAGTCAAAACTGCCTCTTGACCATGGAGCTTTTAGAAAAATGGTCTACGACTTGGGGCAAACTCAACAGAGACCTCAAGGGGGGAAAAATCTGCTGAAGCTTAAATCAAGAACGAGAATTGAATGCTGGAATGTTACAACATTATACCAGACAGGAAAACTGGCACAACTGGCCAAGGAAATGCAACGTTACAAGCTCTGGACTACAACCCACAAGGAAAGAGGAAGCCAGGGAGACCAAAACCCAACTGGAGACGGTCCACGCTCGACGAGCTAAATAAGATCGGGCCTTTTCTGGCAGGAAGCAAAGACCATTGCACAGAAGAGAGTGAGGTGGAGATCCATGGTGGACGTCCTTATGCTCCCAAGGGGACCAAGAGGATTAAGAAGAATATGTAGCGCTGACTGCTAGCATTTAAAATGGACCAGCAGTAGTCCAAATCACTTCATCGGCTGTGTGTGTAAAATACTCGCTGCCTTGATAACCCAGCTGCACATGGACAACAGAGAGATGTTCCGAGGCTTTTCAGGTCGGTAGAATCTAATGTTAATGTTATTTCTGTTGATCCAGTTGATTTGCTTGCTTCCACGGCTGCAGACGACTGTGTTTGCGTGCCGATTTGTTTTATATGTGTTAACAGGGTGTTGAAATAAGCAGTGGACGGGATCACACCGGCCAAAACAAAAACAGATGTTCTGGACCGGAATGGAAATTTCAAAGGAGAACATACTGGCTGTAGCATTTATGATTTATTACTGTAAATATATTACATATTGGTCCTTTAACAGTAGATATTCCTTTTCTATCAGCACTGATAAACTTCTGATGATAAACCGCTAACAAGTGCAACTAACACATGCCGCTCTTACATAATACCAGTGAAGCAGAGAGTCTCTCGCCAGCAGAGGTATAAGTGGCTTAACCTCAGGACAGGCCAAGTTTAATTTGAGTTGAGAGGTTAAGTGGCTGAAATTGGAGCTCAGCAGATAATCTGTTGAAAACGTATTCCTGTGAAGGGAAATGTAAGGCAGTGTTCTCCTCAGCCTGACCTCTGACCTTTAAAGATGCGAGGGCCCTGCACTCTCTCTTTCTGCTGGAACGCCACCACGAGGTGTTTCAAAACCTGATGAGAGAGGACTGAAAAACAGGACTGGAAAGAAACTCTGATAATAGAACGTAGCTGGAGGCTGATTTAAGAATATTGTTGCCATTTCATCATTTTTAATGGTGTCTTTGTGTCCTTGGAACACAGACACGAGTGACGGTGGAAACAAGATACAATAAACCACTTCAATTATAAGAAATGAAAAAAAATGGAGGACAATTTTACAAAGTGAGACTTCTCCTAACCACGTGTCAGCGAACAATAACACCACGCCGTCACCAGGGAATTCCAACTCATCTAAAATTCCTCCTTAAATGCCTCCATTAGGCCCCGAGGTATCGGAGCTGTAATCCAGGCTTTACTGTGATTCCTTTATGGCGAAAGGTCAACCATCAGAGGTCAACATTCCCGCTGCAAACGTCACTTTCAAAGGCAGCGGCTAAGACGAGACATGCAGTTCAGAGTGACAGCAGTGGCACGCCCCCGAGCATTCACCCGCCTAGTTCATTAGCTCAATATCTGTGGACATCTGTTTAACGGGCGGGCCTGTTACTACATCTTACCTAATCAGAGTGTTCCCCTGGGAAATCATCCTGAGGAGTTAGAGGCGCCGTCAAACAGCAGCATCCCTGCAATCCACAGGGCCGCTCCATCATCGCTGTAATTAGGATCTCAGTGAAAAGCAGCCGCACGCACTGACAGCTTTCTTACTACTTCATTTTATGAGTGGGAGGAAGATACACAGCTAATATAATGTTGTTTTATGTGAGGCTTTTAGTTGATAAGTGAGATAAGTGAGCAGGTTATGTTTATACTCAAACTGTTCGACTAAAATGTCAAAATAAGATAAAAGGGCAAATGCCTTCCAATGCAGGTAACCTCAGAGGTTTTAGCCACGATAGCTGCATGGCTCTTGGAATGGCAATGTTGGTATAGACAAAGAACGTATATTGATAAGAGGTGAGAGTCAATTGTTCGTTCCATTACAACGTCAACGCCCTGCAGCTACTCTTCACTTCAGCCATTTTTCGACTACCAGACGCCGGTAAAACGTCTGCCTGCGAAGTGCCGTACAAAAGTAAAACAAAATGATTTCTATTCTATTGTCATATTTAATGTCTCTACCGAAATGTCCTGTGTTGAACAATACAAATATTCTAAATATTATATATTTACTTATTTATATATTAAACTTTTTGTCCGGCTGCTTCCCAAAGGAGCATAAAGTGAGCGATGGACATAAATGGAAGTTAGAAAAATCCAGCACACAGATTTTGAGAGCAATCTCAAACTTTTTCATGTCAAGGATCCAAAGTGGAGTCCAACAGACCCCAGACCACGGATGTAGAAGAGGTTGTGTCCTGTGCTTTTGCCCTGCGTGTTAGTAAATAGCCTACAACTCTATTAAATTCTGTTGATGTCATGCTACTAACGCTACTAGCTACTCGATCATCAAAAAACAAAAGCAAGGATTGTCGATTATTTTATTTTTCTCACTTTTTTGACCGATGCTCGCTACGTAGTGCGAGTTCAAGCGCGAGCAACGGGGCGCCGACTGTCGTTGAGTTAACAGCCACAGGTGGGATGAATCCTTCTGACTAACAGCTGTTCAGAATTTCCACTAAAATATCTCCACTCTCTCCAAGAAATTGGCCCAATATTAATTCCTTTCACTTTTTTGCCCTGAATCGAGTCCATAAGGTAACCAATGTGCTTTCTTGTAATACTGTGTAGTGTTTATTGTGTTCTCACTCCCAACTCGTCAAATACTGACGCTTGGTCAGTGGCCCTACGCTTCAAACTATGATGCTCTATAGGTAGCCCTCTAGTGTCAGTTTTGGACGTGTCAGTTTCGGCTTGTTTTTTCAAAATAGACTTCCGTGTTCATAGGAAATGTACAGTTTCTGCTCATACAGTCTCTACTCAAAATAAACTTCCAACGTAGGTTTGCTCAGTTTTTAGTTTACTTATGCAACAAAAGTCCTGTGTTTGTTTGACCCGTCCTACCTCCCTACACGGATGTTCTCGCTTTTTATATTAGCATTATATTAACAATGACGCGGATGTGTTTACATTGGAGTTGGTGCATCTCATAGAGATGCTAAAGGGTGCCTCAGTGTGTGATGGACAATGTAGGATACCTCTCATCCGAATCGAACAAACTGGAGATGTGGGTGGAGATTCAGAGATCTACAACAGGGCTAAAATACTGCAAGGCAAGCATACTTGCAAGCCTTTGCAAAAATGCAGAGATTGGTTGAATTTGTGTTAAATCTTGTCATTGCAAGATTGTGAATTCTTGGAGGGACAGACTAGTAATCACAGTGTGTCAACTAGTCACACCCTAGCTGATCTGAGTAATCATTAGTGATTGAATGGGACCAGTTTTCACACACAAGGGATGTTTTTTTCTTGGTTTTACGGTTTCTTCAAAAGAAGCAAAATCATTTATGTCTCTGCAAACTTGAACACTATGAGCAGAATATTCATAACATGAACACATCGGTAGAGCAACACCCAAAGCACCGTTATGTTTCCTCCTGTGTGAACACTGGAGAGTTCTCGACCGTCTGCGACGGTTTACTGCTGTAGAACTAGAGACCAAAGGGTCGAATAAAATTCAGTCAAAGGAAAGAAGCCGAGACAGTCTGAGACTCTTAGGTGGACTGTAAAAAGAGGAATCAGAATGGAAATCCACATTATGACAATTCCAGGTGCCTTTAAATCTCCACAGAGAGACTGCAAGTGTTAAATCCATTAGTGGTTCATGTAGAGCTGGACCAAAAAAACTCAAAAAGATATGTTTGCTTCCAGGTTTGTTTTGGTTGTTGGCAGTGAGACAGTCCAGTTCAGATGAATGTGGTATGCAAAGCAAAGAGTATCTCTGGTAAAACACATGCTGCACGGCACAAGCATGTTTCCTTTTCCCTCCTCAGGTTCATTTCAGCTTCTAATAAACAAAACTGCAATGCACTAATGTCAGACATTTCATTCTCTCTCTCAAATCTTTATAGAATATATATATGTTTTCATAACATAAGGAACCTAAACATGATTGAATTTAATGTTAAGTGCCTCCAACTCTTCTTCTCCCCTACATGTGCTGGGATGATTTCATTCCTGTTATCCCACAGTACTCCAGCTCTGGAGAGGCTTTAACAAGCCTCACACAGATTATAAAATTCTACAGAGCTCGTCGGGGCCGCCATCCAAGGAAAACGCTCCCAGCGCACATGACGTGACAACAGATCTCCTCCAGTTCATGTGAACTCATTGTACAGATCGCACGGCGAGATAGATGAAGAATCCGAGAGGCAAATCATGAACTATTTGGCAAGGACAATTATTCTTAAATAATATTCACACTTCCTTTCCCCTCTGAGAACAAGTCAAAACACCACAGCAGTGATGTGTTAGCACCCAACGATGCACCGAAATGAGAATCTCAACCAATTTGCAGTACTTCAGAGAACTAGTAGGTGGGTGGCAGAGATGAGTTGGTGCTCTCTATGAAGAAGAGTATGGCATGGCTGTGTGCTGCAGTTGTACTCTGGATGCTTACAGATGAATTCGGCCCAAAATGCCGAACTGGAGGCTTCCACAAACCAATGGGTGATGTCACGGTGACTACGTCCACTTCTTATATAGTATATGATTAGAACCTTCATGAAAGGAGGATTTATTGCAGGACTGTTGAATTAGTTTTAACTACCTGAGTGTATATTTCATATGGTTATTAATGATATGAAATACAAAACTACATATGCAAGTCTTAAGTTCAGAGATCTATCAAATGTAACCTAAATAACCGTTCTCCAACCAAAACCAAGTGGAGTGCCATGACATTTTAATGCGTGGAAAGGTGCTGATCGATCACATTTCATTGATATTTGATTGCTTTTGAGATCTCACATCTAAAAATGATTCCAAGACAGAAAAAAACTCAAAAACATATGATCTGTGGTAAACCAAGCAGAATATACTCATCTTTTTTTTCAATATGAGGTGCAAAGGTTTAAATAAATGTAACACAATCCGCCTCCTGACTGGGAATGCTTTTCACAGTGAGACTTTGGGGGAGATCCAAAGCACTCCCCAGAGGAAATGAGTGTTTTTGCAGGCTTTTTATTACAATGTCAAAAGTAAGTGGATGATGGGAGTGAAAACTGGAAAGTGCCATTTAACAGCTGTCCAATTAAAGCCCGTTGATCCATTCATCATTCCTCATTTTCACAAGTGCATATCTTCCACTGGTGCAAACGAGGAGCCATTTAGTCTTGTGAGTCTTTGCCGTTTTTTTTCTTTTCTCCTCGGGGCTCACCACAGTGACAGAGGAACCGTCCACCGCAATACAGGAAGTGAGTGTTTTCTGTGGGGATACATGGAATGCCAGAAGAGAAAAGAACTAACCCCAACATAAAAAAGCCCTCACACCAAGACAACCCGCGGAAGAATTCAGAGAGCATCGGCAGAGCTATACTTTTCCAGGAGGAGGGTGAGAAGAGGGCTAATCTTTGGGGCAACGCCACCCCCCCTTTCTCAGCTGGAAAGGAATGTGCCCTTTCACAGGCTGAATTGAGGGCATGCCTGGCATGGAAATAATAGGGGAAGAAGTCACAATTTCCCAGATTCTGGGGATGGGGGTGGGGGTGGGGGTGGGTAAGGTGGAGCTTAAACTGGAGCAGCTCAAGTCTTTTTACCCCTTTCCAATGAGAGGAGAAGACATCTGTGCTTTACATATACTTCCATGTCATGTTAGAAATGGTGGTTATACTCCAGCCTTTGGTTCTTTGGAGATACATCTAAACTGGACTTTTTATAGCGTCACCAAATTCTGGACATGTCAGCAAATTACGCACGTTTGTACACAGTAAGCTCTATGTTCTTGTCAGGGTTAATTATGACCATAAATTAAAAAGAAAATTAGGGACAGACAATTTTATTAAATGAATCTCTATTTAAACATTAACCAAACAGTATACACAAGACGCAGAGGCAGACGCACCCTCACCTGCTTCATTAAAACCAATGATAAAGCCAGATACCAGCCTCAATAATAATTTTACACCGATATCAATACAAGCAGGGTAGCAGCAGTATTTGATTATTTGTGGAGATTGTCTTGCTGAACTACACATGTAAGTATCATAAACTGTGAGTTTTTATTTTCTGCAATAATCCAAAACCCAATGGAACAATCCCATTGGCTTTTTGTCGAGGGAACCAGGCCAATGCTAACTTCCTGGTTGGCCTACAAAAATATGTCATCCCTGGATCACTCTATGGCCATTGGTGAAGAAATTGCATCACTGCCTGTTAGTACAAAACAGATAAAAGGCTTCAAAAACAGTACACTATGGCAACTAGTATATAGTACATACTGTATAGTTACTGTACTATGTAGTGATCTTTCCTGCACTTTGAACTTTTTGTATTTTGGACTCCACGAAAACTTTGCTGCAGTGTGTCATTTGTTTCGTCCAACACAACTCATATTCTGAGGTGTGAAGAACACGGCGACCTAATCTGGCTGCTAGCACAGATAGCTTCATGTTAATTTTAAAGAAGGAATTTTACACTATAAGACTGGAACTTTTGGAAGATGTCCCCTTCATTTGTCTTACTCAGCCTTTTGAACCCATTTTAGAGTGGATTTCTGTACAGAACAAGGACTGTGGATTTTGTGCCCCATTGGAATGAAATTAGGAATGGATGTATTCAGGGACAGTATGGAGAGTAGGGAGTTACAGTGACCACTAATTCTGTCAACATACATATGGGTATTGTTTTTCAGAGAAACTTGAGAAAAATATGACACTACTCTTTAAGACATGCCCTGTTAAGTATTCTGTTCCTGCCAGAGAGAGAATGTGTATCCTGGGAAAATGAAACCCACGTCTGCATTTCTGTGGTTTTGGAAGGAGTCAGCTCTGTCAGTGTGACTGTGCCACACATGGCCCTGTAAGCATGTCCCCTCCTGGGAACACTGGAGGTGCTCAGCCTTCTTTGTGGCTGATTCCACACGACATTGGCAAGAAAAGTGACAACAGAGTCGGATATTTTCTCTGTATAAGAAAAAACAAGCTTGTATTCAGTGACGTGGAGCTCTACCAATGAGGTCATGTTGCCTATATTCAAATTATGAGCTCATGTAGTTCTATTCTCAAGCTTTCGTCAATCATACGGCAACACGCGGGAGGAAACTTGAATATTACCTCTGTAATTACCAAGGAAGCTTTTCCTCTGCAAATAGACAAAAAGTAGGCCTAATCATAGTATTATATCCTCTTTTCCAACCGCTGTGTTTGGCTACTTCTTGTGCCACATACACAGTTGGCGCACATTTTCCATTTTGCAAGTCAGCAAACAATCAAATCTTACTTGAAAAAACTATTCCAGGTTTGAAAAGTATATGAAGTAAGTAGAGATGTTTGACTTCCTGATACCGATTCTGATATCTGAACTTGCGTATCGGCCAATACCAAGTACCGATCCGATACCGGTGTGGTGAAAACATGTCACCATTTTACTAGTTGAACATTTCACTAGCTCTGGCTGAGGTGAAAAAGCAGCGAGGTGGCTCACACGGTAGCTACTTCCATCATCGTTTTCGGACGCAGCGATTGTGTTTTCTGGAGCTGATGATGGAAGTAGCTAAGCCATCTCGCTTCTTTCTCATCTCTGTTGAGAGTTGCACATGCTCAGTACCGATCCGGCAGGATGTACAGATCAGGTAGCGAGTGACACCTGTTGTTGTTGTTCCTGTAAATGAGCTGATAAATGATATGACGACGTGATATCGGATCGGTGCATAGACTGGCGTACTCGATTACGATTAAATTAAACTGTGTACGATTAAATTTAGTGACTATTTCACAAACTGCCGTGGGACGGACGGCGTTGGAACATCCCTAACAGAAAGTGTCTCTGAAAAACTCACAGGCAAATAGAAACAGGGCGTCCGACAAAAGTTCAGCTAAAAAAATGGTGTCACTCCGCACAGCTCGTGGCCAGTTAGGACATTCACGAAGAAAACAATGCAATAAAACTGCGTCGCATTCAGTTAGGACATGTGATATATAGGTGACACAGCATCCTAATACACTAGACCTCTCTTTGTTGTATACATTACTTACATCACTCACATTAAAAGCTGTATCTTCTAGTTTAAAAATTTAAAAATAAAAGAAATATCAAGCAGAGTACAGTGGTAGTAACTTCACTCACAAACTTCAGAATCCAAATCAAAGCAAGTCCAGACAAAGTCCAAACATTTCTACTTGTTCCACTTGATTTCTCTGTTCATTCTGGTGGCAAAGTGAGAAAGCGTCCCACGGGAGAGACATCTCTGTCCTAAAACAAACTCACCCTACATGGAGGGTGATGGCAGCATGAGGCGCACCGAGGGCTGCGGTGGACATTTCCTGCAAACTCAGCATCTCGGCTGAATGGCTGTTCCTCCTGCTCTTTGCACAGCCTATTAAAAGCTCTTGGTGCATATCTGCTTCACATCAGGATGTGGGGATGTAATTACAGTTACCAAGTGAAAGGATGGGGAACGGCAGAGGAACACAACAGTTTTCTTTCCACTGCCACCCTCTCCGTGCCAGCATGGAACCGCTGTGTTGCCAGGTTTTTGCCATTGAAAGATTAGGCACTTTCTACGCTGCGCTTACCACAAAGAACTCCGGCTCACGTCCCTCCAGCGTTCAGTGTTTTTGAGGACGGACGGGGCTGAAATATGCCAGGAGCATGAGGTCATTCATGTTTTAAATCCACTGATTTGCTTTGCCAAACTGTCTTGGAGAAAATATAATTGCTAATTATATTTGTTTCCAATCCAGAATAGGGCTGTCACAACAAGTCAAGTTCGAATGAATTCAAACTAACACATAATTCAGTGTAATGTGTGAGTCTGAGATACAGTGAGCTGTGAGCTGTTACGTAAATAAACACAATCTACCTCCCAACTCGTCAAATACCGCCGTTTGGTCAGTGCCCCTCGGCATCGGAGACCGACGCACCGGGTACCCCTCTTGCATTACTTTTGGACGGACCTCTCTCTAACTGGGAACGTTGGTATTGGCAGTGGTAGAAGATGTATTCCTACTCAAAACTATTAACTATTAATAGTAAATCTATTAATACCGCACAGTAAAAGGTCCTGCATTCAAATGTTTAATTCAAGTGAAGAGTGAAAGAGAGGTATTATCAGCACAACGTACTTAAATCTACTTAACGTGTGCTCAAGGTGGAGCATTCATTTCTAATATGATGGATAGTTTAATGAATAATAATACATCATATTTTAATTGTCATGTTTTGTGAGTAAAATCTGAATATGCATCGTAACCGGTAAAATTTCTCTGTCAGGTAAATGTAGTACTACAAGGTTTTCCTCTGAAGTAGAAGCACACAGTAGGTAGTATACAGTTGAGTTCCATATTTTAAGTGCTTTGGGGGGACTTTTGTAAGTTATTTCAGGGTGCAATGAATTCGAATAGTTACATAATTCAATATTTTTTCATGTGTGACGCAACCATGTCATGGCAGGTGTGTTGCTCAGGACCGAAGGAAGAGCAGTGCTGAGTGTGAAGTTGTTCGTATGAGCGGTTCTCGAGAAAGCTGCCAGCAGCAACAGCACAGGCCGAGCCTTCAGGCCCTGCACTAGTACTGGATATATAAAAAGATTTGTCATAGCAATCTGGCTCTTGACCCAAAGTGTTACACAGTCCAAGCCACCGACCGACTGATGTCAGCATCCAGCCCTCTTCACTAGGAAGTAAAAGAAAAAAAAAACCTTGACAGTGTCATGAACCAAAACACAGCAAGCCTACACGAGTGGGCATTCCTCTGTACATATACAGTATACGTGCTTGTGTGCATATGCATACCCTTGCAAACAATACCTCTAGTGTAATGAGCTGTATACCAGCTGAAGCGTGGTTGTGGTCACACATGCACAGTAGATGCTTATCTTATCCATGAGCTGAAGCTGTGACAGGGACACATAGATAGCTGAATCCACTGAGAGTGTGTGGGTCCAAGGCTCTACTATTCCCATTCTGTTTTACTGGATGATTCAAAAACATTTAACATTGAATGAAAAATAACACATTCTTCCCCTTACAAATGAAAAGTTGGATTCATAATCAATAAAATGCTCCATTTTATTTAGTTCAGTACACTCAGGGGTTTTGCTGCTACAGCTTTTGACTAGTGTAGCTGATGGTGGCTAACGTTATCAAACTTGAATCTAGAGAAATGCAGTACAAAAAAAAGGGATCTCGGAAATTGCAATACAAATGTTCTCCTCCACCAACGTGATTCTCATCCCCTCCTCAGGGATTGAAGCTGTTATTTTTATCATTTTGACAATCTAACCGGTGACAACTCATTAATTAAGATTGTACGGACTATGGCTGTTGGTAGTTGTTGTTGGCTTTGTTTAAATATGCTGAATTGTAATTTTATGGGTTATTGTTGTTCGGACGGTTAAGCTGAGACAGCTAATATATGTTAACATCATGTATTCTGTTGCCATGTGTTCTGCAGCCTGATGGAGACACCAGTGTCAGTGAGGCAAGGCATGGCAGAGGTAGCCTCCTTTTGTCACTGAACACTTGGTACCGGAGTGAAGCCGTCATTCATTTTGGACCCGTCAACATTTTTAAATGATTAATAATTTATTACGTTTTTTTGGAAAAGCCATACTTTTATTTGCCATCTTTCTATAAGCTTTGTGGATGTATTTTTTTTTTTATTATTATTTGTCCACATAAAAATGTTATTAATAACACCTTTAAGATACACATAGACAAAATATTCATCCTGATTAATAAAAAAAACTGAGTGATAAATGCTTCACATTGATTAGCCAGTGTTTACAGAAGCAATGAGCTTCACAATCAAAGTCTAACATTTTAATTCTTTATTCTCTTCACTTCACCGAAAAAGCATTGTCAACTTTCCCTTTCAGTGAAGCACTTTGGACGGGCCTCTCACACTTTGGAGGCAACACGTGCTGACCTGTGACATCATAGTGCAACTCTTCCCCCTGACCTCCGAGGGGTCAACCCGCATCCACGACACAATGCGACTGTCAACACTCATTCCCCGGCCTGACGAGAGGAGCGCCACATAATCAGCGCCACTGAGCGGTGTCATTAGGAACGGCTGGCTGAGCTTCTATGGTCGATCCAACACTGAGCACATCGGTGCCCGGCTGCCGCTGCGGCTCTGTGACCTCTGTGAACGCCGGGCCCCAAGAGCGCTAAACGTGTTAGCGCTCCACTGCATGCTGCCCCGCTGGCTGGACCCATTTGGTCTGTAGCAAGCTAGCATGACATGGTTGGTACCAATGGATCGTTAGGTTTTAGTTAAGTTTCATATGATGCCAGTATCTTCACTTTAGCTTTAAAACTGAGCCCTCTACAACCTCCGAGATATCGACTGCGTTAATGCGTTAAAGAAATAATGAAAAATGTTTTAAAATGTTCCAAATACCAAATGAAATCATCTAAATATTCAACCATTTACCTTTTTATATTTACGCTACTCTTTCTGTACTCCAACACAATAAACGCTGCCCGGCTGCCACGACGTTTCCACCAAGTATTTTAATAATGTATAATGTAATAATAATAATGTATTCCACTATTCCACCATTGTCTTCTGGCAACACATCACCTCGCCAGATTATAGAACGAGCGAGACTCTTTTCGTAATGTCAGAAACAAGCACTTTTAGTGACCGTAAATGATGGTGCTAGCTTGCCCCAATACAAGTACATTCCAGCCCATGAGCAGCTGCCATCTACAGCATTATTACTCAATCCTGGACTGTACGGTCCAGGTTTAAAAAAAAAATACCAAAGTTGCCCTTTAAGTTTTTACACTTGAGCTCACCCTCACTTCAGGACGTCCACTTTAACTGACACCTCCTGCTCCTTTTGTCACTTACACTTCTACTGACATTTCAAAAATTATGCTTTGTCTTCTTTTGGCCCTTTCATATCAATTAATACTTCAAGTTCATTCAGCATTAACACTTAAACTGAGACTTCAACTGCTTTTAGGACTTCTATTTTAATAAAATAATCACAACTCAAGGTCCACGCACACTTTTTCTTTTTTTTTGGAGCTTTCAACTATACATCTCGGGGAAGTTGCATTTGAAAGTTCTGGAAAATGCTAGTTAATTAAGTTTTTTTTTTTTGTTAAGCTACTGTTTCCAAGGCCAAGAACAAACTTTCACTCTAAATGTACATCATGTTAGACATAAACATATTTAGCTACTTAATACTTTATAAAAGTACATTAAATGTACATTAAAAAGTACCTTTGCTATTGTGACTGCCTCTTTAAAGTTTCATGTTTAGCTGAATTGATTCTGAAATTACACAAATGAGCATTAAGAGGAAGTGCTTTCACTGCTTTTAACTTCCTTATTTGTACAACATGATGAGTTGTCAAGACCTTTAGAGACAACTCTCAATAACTTCACTGAACCCCCCCCCCCCCTTCCTTTAAACTTTATATAACCACAAGAACGCATGCAAACAAACATGATCACGAGCACTCATTTCTGCTTTCCGCACATCACTTAAATTTAGAATTTGAAGTTCCTATTAGAACATTAACAGCTGTTCACTGAGGTTAACTGTTGGAGACGGAGTAGACGTTCCTGGTGTGTAGCTCACGGAGCAGCAGTTAGACTCTCTGGGGCTGGCCGGGCTGGTCTCCAGCTGTGTGCGGTGTAATAAGCAGCAATTACTCCGTATGACAAGTTAATATTCAGTCCCAGTCGGTCGGTTTTACCCTGAGAAAGCAGCATGTGAGTCAGGACTCTTCTTATCAGAGTTCAGTTAATCAGTGATCCGACCCTGTATCAACAGCTGTGCTGCTCAACCCTTCTGGCTCCTGGCCTTAAAACACAATGTTTGGTTCAGGGATTATATTTTATTTAGTAATTAAACAGTATTGACACTGTTTTGACAACGTTATTCCTTAGAATGTCCTCCGAGTCTTTGAGCTGAAAGCTGAGTTTTGGAGAATTTTTCTTCCCAGAGAAGAAATTTTGGAGGAAGTCCACTCTAAGCCTGTGGCCTCTTGACCTCTCCTGTCGCATCTGTTTAACTTGTGTTGGATGTCTTTATGCTGTTTGTAAGATAACAAATTCAAATTGGGAAAAACACAAAGACCTTCCTGATTCTGAATGAGCACATCTGAAGGCCTTGATGAACTGACGGATGCGGGGCATTCCATCAGAAATCAATCACTGTCTGACCTCACCCCTTTCCATTTGAACACATTTGTTACTACATGTTAACCGTATATGGTAAATGGAATGGTAAACTTGCATTTATATAGCACTTTTCTAGTCTTCTGACCACTCAAAGCGCTTTAGACTACATGTCAGCATTCACACACACATTCATACTGATAGCAGAGGCTGCTAAGGTGCCAACTTTGCCCATCAGGATCTAATCTAAATACTCATTCACACATTATGCCTTCGGGAGCAATTTGTGTCTTGCTCAAGGACACATCGACATGTGACCCGGAGCAGCCGGGGATCGAACCACCGACCTTCCGATTGGTGGACGACCTGCTCTACCGTCTGAGCCACGGCCGCCCCATACAGTATGAGAGTGTCGAGCGGGATTTATGCTTGCCGCATCGGTTAGGGTCACAAGTGTCCGCACGGCCAAAGTGGCGCCACACCATCAGACACTAGGCCCTTCGCGGGGGGGTTCTGTGCGGAAGGTTTCTGCCTATCAGCGCAAATTCAAAGTGCTCAGGAACAATGATGACTGGGCAAAGGTAAATTACAACGTTATCATGAGTTTTTGGGGGGAAAAAAGTTTGAAGGAGATGTTTTCACAGTAATAAAAAATAGATAATAGAGAGGGAATTATGACCTGTTTAACTTCCTAACACAAGCTCTAAAGCAGCTTGCCAAGATTTTTTTTAATCAAAGCAAATATTTAAATAATCATAATCATTTGAATTATGTTTTTATGCAAATAACCACAATAGATGATAAAGTACAGTACAGTACTGTGTACAGGACCATCCCACGCCAGAAAAATAGGGCTTCCCCTGAAGCTACGGTGTAATTCGAACACTGTAATTTACCATGCATATAATGTTTTTTGTGTAAAATATATATCGAACATTGAATGACATCAGATCTAAAATGTTATTCCTCCATTTAGTGCAGAGATTTCAAAAGTGGCAGATGAAAAAAGTTAATTTCAGACCCTGTATACAATATTTTGAACTTTTGTCAGATTTGATGCTACTTTTTTATACTTAGGTATGAAGTCAAGGTGTTTTGTTCCCCAGTTATTCCTTCTTAATGGTAGTTCTGCCACCATTCACAGCACTGAAGCTATAGTACAGACCTTATATTACAGTGATGTTAGGAGTCGAGGCACATTCCCTAAAGCAAAAGCACAGGAATTCCTCTGCTGCTCTCCCACACCCTATTCTTTCTGTGGACAAACACCGCAGGAGAATACGAGCACTTTGTGCTGACATTTGCTGTTTGTTCAACCTGGAACAGCAGCCAGAGATGCCATAACTCAGTTTAACTGCCATGTTGAGTTTAATGGAGTGGCCGCACAGCAAAGTGTTGTTGGCAGTATGTGATAACATCCACTGTTATGGTTCAGTCAGCTGATTGCAACATCCCCGTCCCGACCTACAGCTGAGCCGCTGAGCTTTATGGGCTTTTCGGGGAGTCTCCATCTTTAGTAAAACATTATTTAAAAACACGATCAGCCTCGTTTGCTCCAAGTCCTGCGTGAACGAGGGCGTAAACGCTTTCATCTCCTCCGTCACGGCCAAGGGAGGAAAACATCTGAGCCACAAAAGCTCAGGAGAAATAAAAGAGTGGAGGGGTATGCTGAGTGAAGCAATACTGGAACCAACAAGAAGTGAAAGTGATACGGTCACAGTTTACATGAAACTGGAGTCTGGTTCAGTCGCCCACAACTTCTTCTGTGTTAAGGGCAGCCTTTTACACATTTGTAGCTTTTCCTAGTATATTATGTTAGCCTCTCTACACTGGCTACCTTTCGATTCTAAAATATTTCTATTGTGACTTTTAATGCTTGACTAAAACCTTTTTTGGCAGCTCTGAAGGGGCTGAAATCTGTAGCTGAGGCCGGCCAGAAGTATTCACCAATTCTAATAAACTTCCTTTAAAACAGCATTGGGTAGAAATGGAGCAAATAAGATTAAAAAATATATATTTTTATAAAACGGTCATTATATCCTGACGTTAATGCATGAGACAGGTAATCTGAAAAAAATCATGTGTCCTTCGATGCTCCTAATGGCATCTGGATTCCACAGACGAAAACAACCAGTCAGAGCCGAGCTGGAGCCTTGCCGTCTCTGAGCAGCTGTCAATCACTCGCAAACTCTGATCAAACGGTCAAACTAGGCAGCGCTGATCAAATATGAATCAATTTTCTGTTACTGTAATGCCTATTTCTCTCCTGAACTGTTTTCAGAATCATCTTGTAGTGAACTGTTTAGCTGTAAAATGAAAAATTCTATGACCCGGCAGCCATGTTGAGATCAGTTGAGGAAATACCAAGCACCGCCCACCAGCCGGAGCATAGCCAATAGGAACGCTCTCTCAATGAAATGACCTGTGATTGGTCAACGTCTCCCTGAAGCCTAAAAACAGAGCCATGAGGAGGTGCAGAAGTCTAGTTTTCTCTCAGAACACTTGAATTACAATATGCTGAAAGGTTATGATGAAATTTTTGCCCAATGATGCCAAAAATATACTGCCTACCCCCGCTTAAATCCATCAATACATTAACTGTTGCCACTTATCAAAAGTTTACAGGGTCGCAGGGGGGGCTGAGACTGAACCCAGCGAGTGGCGGGGTACACCCTGGACAGGTCGCCAGTGAATCATAGGGCTGACACACAGAGACAGACAACCAGAGTTTCAGTGATGATTGTGACCACATAAACATAGTCAAATGCGGCCCGCCAGAAAATATTTTTATTAGGGCTGTTATAGTTAACGCGATAGTATCCAGTACGCGACTAGTATCATATGAAACTAGAGAACCTAAGGAATCCATTGGTACCAACCATGTCATACTAGCTTGTCTCTAAGGAGGTTAAATAACGCTCCAGACTTAGGACAAGGAAAAACGGGCATGGCCATTTTCAAAGGGGTCCCTTGACCTCTGACCTCCAGATATGTGAATGAAAATGGGTTCTATGGGTACCCACGAGTCTCCCCTTTACAGACATGCCCACTTTATGATAATCACATGCAGTTTTGGGGCAAGTCATAGTCAAGTCAGCACACTGACACACTGATAAAGCAGCATATTTGCCCACTCCCATGTTGATCATGCAATAAAATATCTGAATTGATTGACAGCCTTAGTTTAAATAAACAAAGCAGCGTTAAAAATCAGTTAATGACTTACTCAGATATGCAGACCTCTATCCTGAATAACAGAATCAACTGGTAGTGACACATTTCTTTCACCAGACTCAAATACCAGGGTACGTTGTAGCTGAATGTTTTATCTACGACACCCTGCAAACTTCATTTTACTCTAAAGACTGAAAAAAATATCTTAAATCTTCTACATTAACACTGTGACAAACTAATTTAATTATTCTAATGTAATTAAATTATATAGCACGCTGTCAGCCTGTAATTAAAACACATGTGGAAACAGCTACTTGATTAATAGAAAGCACCGACAAATTAATATTCTTTGCGACATCAGTAACAGTCACTAAAATATTCAACACATGATTAGAAATAATGTAAGTTTGTTAAAATATGGGAACTTTTTTTTTTTGCATAACTAACCTTCACTAACAATATTAACGGATGATCTGGCAAACTGCTAAGAATGAGACGACGATACAAAGCAAAAATTCCAAAGCTAAGGATGGTTTTGTGTGCTGCGGTGATGTAACCAGGTGTTACAAAGGTGCTATTGTTTCGTGTGTTAACCCTTTGAAAAAAGAGGTTTTGTCTGACAGTATTCGTCGGGTCTTTTGGGGGAACAGCACTAAATGTGGACAACCCTCAGTGCTCTCTATGGGCTTCTATGGTAAGTTGCTGGGTCAGGCTGTTTTCACAAAGGGGACCTCTGCTTGGCAGGTATAAAAAGGGAAGGTTTCCAACAGGGAGACAAGCAGTTCAGCTCCAAGTGCAGTACCACCAGCACCAGCACCAGCACCAGCAGCAGCATCGCCTCTAGCTACAACATCTGGCAAAGATGACTTCCAGCAACATGAACATGATGAACAAGATCGTCTTCTACGAGGACAAGAACTTCCAGGGCCGCTCCTACGAGTGCATGAGCGACTGCCCCGACATGTCCTCCTACATGAGCCGCTGCCACTCCTGCAGGGTGGAGAGGGGCTGCTTCATGGTCTACGACCGCACCAACTTCATGGGAAACCAGCACTTCATGAGGAGGGGCGAGTACGCCGACTACATGAGCATGATGGGCATGAACGACTGCATCAGGTCCTGCCGCATGATCCCCATGCACAGAGGCTCCTACAGGATGAGGATCTACGAGAGGGACAACTTCCAGGGCCAGATGCACGAGCTGATGGACGACTGCGACAACATCATGGACCGCCACAGCATGTCCAACATGATGTCCTGCAACGTGATGGAGGGCCACTGGCTGATGTACGAGCAGCCCAACTTCAGAGGAAGGATGATGTACATGAGGCCCGGCGAGTACAGGAACTTCTCCAGCATGGGCATGAGCAGTATGAGGTTCATGAGCATGAGGCGCATCATGGATTCCTGCCACTAGACGACGACTTGCCGCGGTGCAGCAATTAGCTCCTGAACAAATTCTAGAAAATTAGAGACTAAACAACTTATCTGAAGCAACACACACTGGATGTTGACAGCAGCAAAATGACTGACAACCACTGAACTGCACATACAGACAGTCTTTGACTGAAGGCTGGCTGATAAAGAACCCTAATAAATCTGATTTGTTACAAAAACTATGTTGGAGTAATTTCCATTCTTTGATCCTTTTCTTCCAATTATTTTCTTTCTTCTTGCTACATTTTCTAAAAGGTACCTCATCAATTTTCCTACTTAACTTCCGATCCCCTCGACTCGCTGATGTAGGCACATTAAAATAAGGTTTGTTTATCTAGGGCTGGGTAACAAAACCAGACATTTTAACGATAACAAATATGGTTCAGTTTGATGAAGTATTGAAAGATGGACTTCAAGGTTAACCCCTTCAGGGTTTTCAGTCCTACCAAAGTGGATCACTTCTTACTGGGGTAGATCACCACGGTAACTTATCCTGAACACCTAACCTGCTCCGGAGCATTCCAGATAAGAGATCAACTCGTATAAAAGCACCGCCTGCTGACCAATCAGAGCTCAGTGCGTGGATCAAATGGTAATAATACACAAATAATAAGAAGTTACAGTAATAATCCAGGCTAAAAACAACACAGTTTAAACTGACAGATGCAGGAAGGACAGCTGGCTGTATGCTGTGGGTGCTTACCGCTTTGAATTATGTTTTTATATTTATTTATTTTATTTGCTCTCAAGTCCGTTTCACCCCGCCGGGGTCTGAGACGCAGCTGAGAGAAGGCTGAAAAAAACACCACCTCATCACTTAAAGGCCTAATGAAGTGCAATCTATTCATCCACTCTAAAATTAAAGCTATTTATAATATCACTGCCCCATTTAGACAGCTATATCGGACTTTCGATTTTTCTTTTAAATTAAGAACTCTGTTAATTTACGCATTCACACATCGGCAATTGTTTTATTTTGCCAGCTGTCCTTCCTGCATTTGGCAGCTTCAGCTGTGTTACTATTAGTCTGGATTGTGTCTTCAACTTCTTCCTATTTGTCTGATATTATGGTTTGCTCTTGGTTTGTAAAATGTGCCGCCCTGCCGACTTGTTTCCATGTTTGTGATTGGTCACATGCTGCGAACACCGCCGCTTTCGTCTGAACACGCTCAGAGCCAGATAGAGAAACCCTGGGTTGATTTACCGAGTTGATAACCACCTCCATAGGACCGCTTAGCGTGATCGCGGTTGTTAAGCCAGATAACGAGAAGATACCCTGGGTATGTTGAACTCGCTCTGTAGTACAGGCCTCAAGGAGTGATATTAGCCTAATGGGAAAACAGATTTGGCGGAGTTTTTGGTGAAACTGGCAGTCTTGCCTCTTTCTTTTCCTCTCTGTCTGTGCATCAGGGCAGGGCTGGGATCTTCCACCACCTCCTGTCTCCGCATTAATCCTAACAAAGTCCCCGTGTACGTGGGAAATCCGGCTCCCATGTTGCAGGTCAAGGTGTGTCTGCTTTCTGTGACCTTGTTTGCTCTTTTTCTCACATTAGCAGGTGGAACAGCTCTCATCCCTCCCTGTCAGGCCTAATTAGAGTAGATCTGAACAAATAACAGTCATTAGTCAGGCAGCCTCTCACAGGCAGGCAGCTGGGATACGATAAAGCCAATGGCTCCACTGGGGTAGAGCCCAGCTTTTCATAGCAGTCCTATAATAATAACCTATATTAATAGCTATGACTAAGGGATTTAAGGATTCTGTTCACTAATAGCTTATTGAGATATTAAAGTTGTAAAACAAAAAACCCTGCAGCCACTAGCGGTGGTGGTAGATGAGAATTACCAATAGCATTGGGAGGCTTCTTGCATCTTGCAAACACCAACTATCACCATCCTTTGGGCCCAGACACCACAGCAGACAGTTGATCAGACATCAGGCACTGTTGGTGTGCATGTGTGTCCAACTCTTGCAATTTGGCTCTGTAAGTTGTCAACCTGTATCAGTGAGTTTGTATGTTGACTGACTAAGAGGCAGTCATTGACAGAGAGCGGTCAGACTGGCTTTCTCCTTATTTTCCATCTGTGTATTTCCTTGTCTTCTTACAACAAAAGAAATTCAGAACTTATCAATATTTTGTATTAACACCAGATCAAGGTATTATGTGTAATGTAATCACTCATAGTGATGAACCCACAGATAATTATCACCAATTCTGAAGTTCCCCTCAGCTCCAAAGAGCTTTTTAGCCTCTTATCTCATTAGCCGCTTTTCCGTTACGCGCCAAATTTGGTCGAGCTTGTGCGCGCCAAGGCCAGTTTTGTTTCAATTGTCACTTCCGTACTTAGATCACGCCTTGGTTTTATCGCTGAAGAATAACGTAAAAATGAAAAATAGACAACTGACAGTTTTGGTCAAATGAGGACATTAGGGCTCTACTCACTATCTGAGCAGAGGATTAAACAAATCAGCAGTTAAAAAAAAATGTGTAATGGCGGACTAGCTTCATCTGGGAATTTAACAATATGTTAACGGAGGTTTTGCTCCAACAGTTGAATATTTGTTCATTTAAAATGTAAATTAACTGATCAAACAGACTTTTCACAATTCACTCACTTCTTATGATAAATTGGTCATGTTACACAAAGGAGATTTCTGATTTAAAGAAATCACATGTTATAAAAATTGCGTGGACGTGCTGACTGGCGGTGAAACAGTAATGTCGCACATCTAGCTGTTAAAGTTAAATATCAGCCGAAATGAAAAGTCTATTTTTAGGAGTCATACAAAGTCATCGTTATAATTTAGAGTATCGTCTGTTTAACGGGGAACCCAGATCTGTTAATCTGAGCAACATGTTAACAGAGTCTGGAAAGTAGTTACGCCGGCCGGCAGTCCGGCGGAGGGACACCATGGTCGGATTGTCAGAGGGAGATTCAGTCGGTGAGTTTTTTGGCAATAAAGAGCAAAAGTGATTCAACTGAACACTCACATATGTTATGGATTGCTCATCGGCACTAACTGTAATTCCAGTATGGCTATTTTATGTTATAGGAGTCCGTTTATGTTATCTGCGCTTTGGTATGGGTGACGCTTACACCGAGGCGGTAAATTATAGGCGATTGAAGGCGACAGCGAAGTCGGATCTGGGTCTGTCCGTAGCGGGCTGGTCGCTGCCGGAGGCCCCGCTGGAGTCTGAGCTGAAGGAGGTTCTGGTGAACCTGAATGATTTAATTGGTTTTCGCTGGATTGGACCCAGTGGCACCGATGACGAGCGTCGAAAATAATGATATAGAAATAGCCAATCTTCTCGCTGATGGTGTCGTTTACTTATGCAGGTCATATAGGGGCATCGGAAGTAAATTTAGACTGTTTCATAACCAGTTCAAACTTTGTAGTAACTTAAACAGTAATAATGAAGCAACATGTGATGCGATGCATCAGTTCTTTGAAGCTGGAACGGGGTGCTTCAGGGCCCATAGATCCCATAGCTGGGTCTAAAAGATGAAGAAGAAGCTGCATGATAGTTCAAATCGGAAATCATCAGTCTTCTCTTCATTATGCTGCGCAATATTGAGCTTTTTAAACACCTTCAGTAGCTACTCCCAAAGACAACATAATCCTGTTCACAGCTCACAGCAGGGGTGGACGGACAAATAGGAGTTCAACCATCAAAACACAACTTTAGAGGACTTTCTAATGCCGAGCGTCTCCGTCTTTGCCTCTGGTGCTTCGTGGAGAGATCACAAGAAGAAAAAGGAAAGAGGCAAAATATCCCTCTTCACATCCTTTCATGAATAGAAGGCACCCATCTGCCAAATGCCTCTTCACATTAACTTTGCACCATTGAAGGCAGCGATGGAGCACGACAACACCATACAATGCTGGAGCCATTTGGGCTGGAACATCAAGTTCTTCAATTGATTTATTTCCCCCTCTCTCACTTTTTCACACACGTCTCTCAGCAGAAGCTGAGACCTCGTCTGACACGTCTGCCTAGTAGGGAAAGATTGTGTTCAGGGGTTAGCTACAAGCAGACAACAGCAAATGTTTTGTCTGAGATGAAAGAAAGGAAGGAAGAAGTCGGACAGCCGCAGAAATAATTCATGGATTGTGCCGAAAATAACTCTGTTCAATGTTTTAATACTGCCTTCTGTGATCTTGGGCGGCGATCCAATGTGACAAGCTCCTGTTTGGTCAAAATCATCCATTCGGAAAAAGATGTGAGCAGGCTAATCCCAAACCAAACAATGAGCTCATGTATATGGATCCACTGTCTATCTAAGCCGGGTAATTTGAACAGTGACACAGGTCGACAAATACATGAGACTTCCTCTAAAAGGGGACGACTTGGCAAAACAGAGTGAGCTACTGGAGTAGGTTTAACAAGACTGCGGGCCACATTTTAGATTGTTTGGACGTCTGGGCGCTGGCAACAGTGGCACTAAGGTTAGTCAAAAACCTGTTTAAAAGAGAACAGAGTCTGGCAGGAGTGGAGCGTTATATCCAAGCTGCTTTTGTGAGTCACATCAAGACAAGGCTCAAATGGAGGCCAGCCATTTCTTTGGCACAAACAGCACTACTAGGGAAACCGAAAACCAGAGGGGTAAACAAAACTCTCAACTACAGCACTAGCAATGAAAACTGCCATCATATGAAAGACGGTTCATTCGTAGTCATAGGAATATGTGGACAATGGTGGGAAAGGATTAGACACTTTAGGGGGCTTCTGGGTGGTTCATTGTGTGAGGAAGCCGTGTGTTCGGCCCCCAGCCTGTGCTCACATCAACTCACACATCAGTCTGTGATCATGGCTCAACTCGTACCCAACAGCTGGACTACAATTGGCAAGTCTGGATTTATTGTACGGCTTAGAGGTGCTGGGAACTGGGGGTTGGGGGATCAGTCTACCACCGAAAGTCCTCCCACATATGCAGAGGATAGAATTAGAAGAGAAAAGAGAAGGAAGCCTGTTTCAAAGTAAGAGCTCGTCGGACTGTCAAAAACCTCTGAATGCCCCTCCCCCGGTAGAGTAGTTGGCAATCATGCCTATTGGTTATAACAACATGATGCTCACCAAGTTATTTGCTGTGATCTCGGAATGTGGCAACGATGTGAGTCAGAAACATGAGCAGTCGAACAGCGAGACAGACAGATTTAGACAATCTGGCAAGACGGCCGGCCTGTGTACAAACTGCCTGATGGTTTGACTGCTTCTTGTCCTGTCGGCCTTTGTTATAGAAATATCACCGTAACCACAGATTTCTGCAAATACTTTTGGGGAGTACATTGTTATCATGATCGATGGCGGCGCATCTAGATGTGGCTGATGTAAGAACTTCAACATCGAAAAAGGGAGCATGGGGATTGGATAGAGTGCAGCAGACCCTGAGACAATCACCGCCTACGGCATCTTCGTAGGGGGAGGTTGAGTCAGGATGGGAGCTAAGCTAACCCAGTTAGGACCTAAGGCTATTCCAATACCCAGCTGGAGGAGGAGCTGCTGCTCACACATCAACACACGTATCTCTCTGCACGAAGAAGGAGGCGGGGTCACGCGTCATCAACGCGTCATCAGTTACACAGCGCATGTGTTATACCCTGTGGTTTTAATAGTCAGGGTGATCGGAATCCTTAAAAAAATTCCTTAATCCGGATCATAATTGGCACAAAAATCAAATGGATTGTTCATTGTGCTACACTCCACCCCTCCAAAAAATGTCATTCAAATCCATCGCGAACTCTTGGAGTAATCCTGCTAACAGACAAACAAACAAACAAACAAACTCCTTTGGCCTTCGGCCTTGGTGGAGGTAATAATGAAGCATTGTGTGGCGGTGCATCAGCTCTTTGTAGCTGGAATGGGGTGCTTCAGGGCACAAACTGTAGATCCCATAGTTGGGTCTAAAAGATGAACTCTTACTCGTGGCTGATGTCCGACCACAGGAAAATAAAAAGGATGAAATAAGACTTCAGGCTCAGAGACTGTTGTGCTCACATCTTAACAGAGACCTGGCTCCATTGTGGCATCCCGGATCAAGCTATTGACGCCCCAACCGCAGGACAGAGCGCAGGACTCCGGTGGGACGAGAACAGGTGGACTCTGTGTTGATGCTTGGTGCTCAAACATAAAGTTGATGGACAAGGTTTCCCCTGATGTTGAATTTTGACTGTTTGAATATGGCGACAATATTATCTGCCCAGAGAATTCACCAGTGCTTTTGTCGCTGTTGTTGGATGGTCTAGGCTACACCCGTATTTTGTTGCACAACCCTGTGTTTCAGAATGACAATAAATGTTCCTTGAATCCTTGATAGATCTTATTTTAAGTTGCAACGAAATGGAATTATCCTTTAAGTACTGAAAGTTTGGGTAGCAGATGACAAAAGAAATCTTACAAGACCTTGCTTGGGGCCTTTGGCTGAAATTGAGTCTTAAGGATCAGTTTCAGAGGTTGTACTGCAAATGGAGTAGGTACAACCTCCCTATAGGGTTTCTGACAACTAAAGGCATTTAGTTGCATTCACTGGGAGGAGATTTGTACTCAACGCATTATGTTTTGTGGAGTCTTTGTTTTGCATACCTTTATTTCTCTGGTTGCCATGGAATAAGGCTGACAGACTGGAAAAGCTTGTTTAGGGCAGAGAAAGGTGGCTCAGATAGAATATCAGACCAATGACCCGAAGGCCAAGCATAGGTTACATGTGTGTGAGTGTGTGTGAGTGTGTGTGGGGGTCTCTCATATTGCCTCATTGTGATTTCCCTAGTAAATGTACATGGAAAAAAAACAGGTGTGAACTGTTACGGGGCTGAAAGAATTCAGTATTACAAGAGTGAGAAGAATCTTATTTCACACATTGACTGAAGCGAACAGCTGCTCTTGTGTTGTCAGCCGGTACAAGCAGACTGTATCACATTATACACTCACATTAACAGCTCTTTATTACTGCAATTTGTGGGTAAATATTTTGACCATTCTGCCTACAGCCACTTTATTTCTTTTAAGGATATAATCTGGAATTCATTTGACCATACACTTGAGATTGGCACAAAAGTAGATCTGGATGAAAAACTATATTTATATTTTGGGACTTTCTTGACACGCCATAAGACCAAAGGGACCCTTCCATGATGCAAGATTTAGCTGCAATCTCAATGGATCATGATATAAAGAAGTGGAACTTAGGATTTAAATAGACTTTCACTGTCACAACGTCTATTCTTGCCCAGGAAGACATTTTCCTTTTTCCACTTGCACAAGAGTGAGCACACTTTCAGCATATCTACAGTATATATCAGTACACTAATACACCATTTTACTGAAAACAAAGACTTCCCCAAAATGTATTCTGGGAAAAGAAGGAAAAAAATAATCCATGATATATAAAGCTTGTGCTAGAAGTGAGCTAACAAACATGTTCTACCCACATTTGACCCATTTATAAGAAAACTGGTTGCAGGAAAACAACCGTATATCATCGTGGGTTCAGCTGTAGTTACACACACTGCACACCCCATCATCCCTCACTTTCAACATCGAGACCATTCCTTTGCTAAGTTTACAATGGGAACAAGAATACACAACAAAGTCAGCACTGCAGGGACATGGTTTATTTTAATTTAAACCGTCTGCTTTCAGAGAGACGTCACAATCCAGTAGAGAGACCAATATTAAACACGTAGATAAATAATTATAAAACAAATATTTTCATGAGTAATTGGTGTAAAAAAAGTACTTGTGCAGTTAAGGCATGAATGAAAAACAGAGGAGGAAGCAGCTACTAAAACGCTTCATTTTAAACTGAACTTTTAGCACAAACCAGTTGGATGATTTGTTCTTGTTTTATGTCGACTAACTGAGAAACCGACTGGCCTGTTGGATAGCAGAGCTGTTTTATATGAGGGGAGGCTGGACATGACCCCAAAATCCATCATCGCCACTTGGCAAAATTAATGGATGGATACTTTATTGATCTCGAAATAATTCAATAAAAAAAAAAACATTTTTTTTTTATTTTTTATAATAATTTAATAATTAATGAAAATATATATATTTTTTTATTGATTATTCTTTATAATTATAGAAACAATAAAAAAATTATAAAAAAAAAAAAAATGATATGCCCTCAAGTTCTCTTTACTATACATGCTTGGTTTCTGTATCAGGTAGCGTTGTCAAAAATATACTAGTAATATACTATACTAACTATACTACTGCTGTCACAATACTTGAAGACTGCCTACTTGTCTAATCAAAAGTTTAGGCCTACCAAACAGTTGGACTTTATCTGAGGTGTAAATGGGGACTCCTAAATAAGTAATCCTTTAACAATCCTATAGTCATTATTTGAACCTGTGTTCATTAAACCCCGGTTGGGCGCATGGCAAGCCAGTTTGGATGACGCATTTTGACTCAGTTAGTCCGACAGGAAACATGAATTCATCTGGCATCCTGCTTTAGTTTACAAGGGACGCCACTGATGAGACCAGTTAAAGGAAATCCAACATCACATATCCAGTTTTCAATCCTGGATGCCTGCGCTTGTAGACTTGACTGTCAAAGTTATTATCTGTCCAGTCAGCACGGCCGTTAGCTACCAGTTTCTATGGTTTACTGAATATCAGGGTGAACACTGAAACAAGGGTGGGATCCTCCTGTCCTGGGAGTCTGCCTGGCAGCCACCGAGTGGCTATTAGCCATGTTACAAACTGCCCCAGCAGGTACCCGGAGACGGACAGACAGAGTGCTGATTGTCACTGGTGTTATCTGAGCTGAGCGGTGGCAGTTGGCAGGGTGGGTTTCACCCAGTGTAAATGTGAAGTGACAGTGTGTTATTGTGATAAACTCGAGCGGGGCCAGCCTTATTCCAGGCGGTTCTGTTGGCAACGGACGAGGACACCGATACGGGCCAACTTTGTAATGCGAGCTGAACCCAAACTGCCCGCTTCCCTTTGTGTGAGCTGTTGGAAAACTGCTGTAGCTAGCAGCAAAAACCTGTTACTCTCGCTGTTCATTTCCAAGTCCTATACCTCTGAATACATATCTGAACCAATCCCAGTGATTTGACCTGTTGTAATGTGTGATATTCCATAGTGTGCTTTGGCTTGAACACCAGCAATAGAATAATCAAGATGGAGAAAGGGCGAAGACCTCTGACAGAGCAACTCAACACGTGGGGTGTGGCAGTGAATTATGGGAGCATATGGCACAGGATGGGAGGAGCGACGGGAGTCAGCAGTGTGGCTTAAAGGAGACGCAGACGAGACAAATCTATCACTGCTATCACTGGCAACGATTAGATGAAAAGTCTGCCTCAAGACACCGTGGAGACATTACATCTTCATGTGTGCATTTGATAATCCACTCATCAGCATGCAGGGCAGTGAATGGGGAGTGAGAGTGAAGGGAAGGGGAGGGGAGGGGAGGTAAAACCAACATGAGGGGGGGGGGGGAGGAGGGGGTACAGCCCCACCATTCGCTCCTCTGCAGGTCAGGGAGCCCTACACTTCTCTCCCCTTCGCCAGCCGCCGCTGCTGCTGCATCGTCTGGGCTTTGTGGAGCTGTTGCCATGGAGATGTGGGTCAGAGCGCTGATGTGCGAGCGCAGCGTGGATTTTGGCGCTGGCAGCGGAGTGCAAACAGCCCGGGCTGGAGCCGGCAGTAAACTCTGGCTGAATCTAGGTCACCGGGATTCTCCAGAGCAGAAGCAGGCTGAGGCACAAGTTACCGAGGGGGTCCGAGGTGGTGGGAGAGGGGAGGGGTGACGGCGAGGGCTGGGGAATACCGCCTCACACACACAACTGGATTGCAACAAACCCCAACGCATTAAAAACTACTTGAATGGGGATCAGTATCAGGACTTTAAACTTTGGGATTTGAGAATGTGTTTAGTTTTTTTTTGAGTATCTACTTTTCCTTCAAATGGTGCATTCAAACACAATGCAAAGCTAATTTTACTTCATTTAGCGTGAATTTGAACAGGACAACAGGACATTTTGGGATATTAGCTGTAACAGCACGCACTGTGTCTTACTGTGACATCTGTGGATATCTGAGACAGCTCATAACTCATTTTATTTGCTTCGTGGTCCTCCCCTTTTTTTTTCTTCCACTTTTGTACAAGTGAAGTCAAATGACTTCAATAACTTCTCAATAAACTACATTATTTATAGTTAGACATTTACGGCTTCTTCTGGGAATCTCGGGCTATGCCACTTATAGTGTCATGCAGATTTTGCATGCAAGTTGAAATAGATTACACTCTGAGTGGACATGTCTTCACCTCAAAACTATGGAAGTAAACAATGTGCAAACTAAACACAACATTTCCTAATAAACAATTGTATAAATACAGAAATATATATATATACAAGAAACATATAAATTATGCAATAAAATGTGAAATTAAGAAATATTGGATTTTTGAAATTAAGTAAAAATAATTCAACTTGATTTCATGATTTATAGAGTGCTGCAGTGAGGACATATTTTTGTAGGTGAACCAGGAAGTTAGCATCGCCCTGGGTTCCCTCCACAAAAGGCTAATGGGATTGTTCCATTGGGTTTTGGAGTATTGCAGAAAATCAGCTCTGTGGCAAACGCACGTTTATAATACTCATACTACATGTTTAGTTCAGCAAGATAATCTCCACAAATGAACACCAGTTGTTATGATATTTGAAGTGTAAATGCAAACCAGAAGTAAAAAGCTTACGAACTAATCCACGGTCGCATGAACGTGAGAACGTTGGTGCGTGCGCCTTCAGGGGGCGAAAACACTTTGCCAGCTGGCCACAGCTGGTTGTAATCAACGTAGATTTTGCATTGTTTGCACATTATTTTTCACTATACTCGACCCCTGCAGAGTCCGACCACCAGATACCATTATTATATGACATATTAGTATGAGATTTGTTTATCATTATCACCTCTTATGAGATGTTAATCAATTTTATCGAAATCGCAATAGGTTTTACTGCAATATTCAAATGAGCAGTATTTGTTAAAGGTGAAATGTGTGTCAAAAGATGTCCACATATCTTATTCTACAGACTTAAGAAAACATCTTAGTTTGGTGCAAATCCCTGCAAAAATCACACCTTAATCATTTTTACAGTATACAGTATATGTTCTTCAATGTAAATGAGAATAATGACGTAAAAATGATCATTCCCTGTAATGTTGCAAATCATATAGCAATACCAATATCATTCAAAATAATCGCAATTAGATATTGTCTCAAAATCATGCAGCCCTACTTAAAATATAGTTATATACAGTAGCTTAATAGCTTGTCAGTGATGTGTCTGTGTTTTTGTTCCGATGCTCTGCACAGATCTGACACCTGCCCGCCCGCCCGCATCTGGTCTAGGGGTATGATGTAGGGTACGTGTTTATTTGCATATACAGCGGGGAAGTGAGATCCGATCACAAGTGGTGACTTGTAGTGAAACGAGGATGTGTCATATAGATAACTCCTCAGAATCAGCCGTTCATCGACCATTTCAGCGCTTTCAAAGCAAGCGACAGGAATAAATAGAAACAGGGTGTCCGACAAAAGTTCAGCTCAAAACATCACGCTGCAAAGTGCTGCGTCTCTCGTGGTCAGTTAGGACAGTGTCATCGGCATAATGCGCAAAAATAGATATTCGAATAGTTCAAACCTTTGTGTGCTTTAGAAGAAATATTCATCAGTTTTGGCCACTCAGCAGCGTATTTTGCCATATTTAAGCAAAACCATGAGTGTTTGGAAGTATATTGAGTGGACTATGTTTCTGTGGATGATTTTCTCTGTAACTTGTCTATTTGAATCCAAGAAGACAGAGTTCATTGAAAAGCAATTAAAAATCCTCCATGAAATCTAAAGATCAGTTTCTTCTCTGGCAGAACAATTAAAGTGAGCACAGTAAAGACTGCGGTCATAACTCAGCTATCTGTCTGACAGTGAAGTCTTTTCCAACTACTCTGAGACACAACACAGATCTTCATCTCCCCGCATGAGCAAAACCTGAAACATCCCTGGTGAATCGTTGGCAATGCAGGAAACAATTCCTCCCATTGTTCCTCCAGCACCACAGAGAGACAAAAAAGCCCCTGAGGAGAGATGGATCGCCATCCCTTCCTTTTGAGCATCACCCGGTCAAAAGGAAAATGCTAATGGGGTGCTGGAAGCAAACAGGGAAGCAGTAGAACTGGCACAGTGTAGCAGTTGTTATTCTGATTCACAATGTTGGCAGGAGAAATAATAGACTAACTTCTTTACTAATAAGCAGGAGAACTGAGTCACCGAGCGGGTTAGATAGAAGTGCATCATTGCTGCCACTTTAAACGCCTCAATATCTTTGTTTTCCATAAACACAAGGAACAAGATGGACAACTTCCCATTTCTGATAAATCAACTTGTTCTTTTCTCAAAATAAAATTAATTTGGACACTTGACATTCAGAGATTTCTGCAAGAACTGCATTTTTCTGCATTTAGATGGCAAGTACTTCTGTTCTAGAAACTGCTGACATATTGTCAATCTAGCTAGGAAAGCCATCCATCCTCTGAATGCTCTAGGTCTTTAGTTTGTGGCTGTAAAGTTTCATGAGGCTGTGATTATCCTAGAGGTCACCACAGGTCATTTTCTACAGTGAGGTCAAGGTTCAAAAAATGGTCTCACTATAATGAAATGGCTACTATGGGGACTAACATCATCTCACATGAATACAGTTGGACTCATTGGATCCACAAGAGTCTCAGCTTTACAGTGATACCCAATTTATGTAATTCCAAGACTGTTTAGGGACCCCAGTCTGCAGAAATATTCAGATACAACATTTTGGTATAGGTGAAAATAACACATTTATACTACATAAATTTTTTTTTGCAAACTGATGCGACTGCATCTGTAAAGGGGAGACTCGTGGGTACCCATAGAACACATTTTCATTCACATATCTTGAGGTCAGAGGTCAAGGGACCCCTTTGGAAATTTAATTTAGCCTAACTTTGGAGCGTTATTTAGCATCCTTCCCTGAAAGACAGCACAGTCGGTCGGGGTCTCAGAGGGATAAGTTATTGCTGGTGAGACAGTAACTATACACCCACAATATCACACAACAAGTAACACAGACAACACTGAAAGCAGACATGAGGGATTGTTTCTGTCAAACAGGTTTGAATTCTCTGCATGGTGGTTTATATACCGCAGTAAGAAAGTAAAACACTAGTAAACCAATAGCAACATTTGGCAAAGGCAAAGGTTATACACTCTCTGCTTTATAAAGGGGTTATCGTGATGTATGAGGCGCGTGTGATTTGCAGTTAATAGACAAAACATGCAAAACCCCTGATATGGCCTCACTCACTAGAGCAGGGTGATTTGCATAACGTTGTACAGAGCAACAGGTGATGAAGCTCAATATTTGAATACGTCAAGCCCATGTAAAACGGCTGACTACTGTTGCCATGGTTACCACAAACACACTACTTAAACCAAACAGCATTAAATAATCTCGCTACAGAACATAACAGCATCTAGTGCTATAGATCTGTCAGTTAAAAACGCATCAAGACCGAGATGTCGGCTGTATTTTGTGTTTAACTGGGATGGATGAGCAGCTGTGACAGCCTCGGGCAGATTCTACTGTTTTAAACTGCCTTTTTCTCTTCCAAAGACGCTGCTGACGCACAAAGCCAGAGACTCTCAGCCAACGCTGTTGTCACTTGTAACTGAATTCCCCCATTTACACAAGATGACTGGGTAACCAGTGACGGCCTTATCACTAGGGGAAACAAACCTGGACACCTTTTGTTCTCGACAAGAAAAGAGCAGCAAAACAAAAATGAGTCGAGATAAAGCGTCTATTGTCCTCACGCACAGCCCGTCATCAAAATGTCCTTGAGATACAGACACTTTGGTTATGATGTAACTACTCATTTCTGCTTTTAAAAGGCCAGAGTCTGTGAGAGCTTGGATAATAGAAAGAAGGGGGACGTGTGAAAATGGGTAGTAAGTCATTATGATGTTTTATAAAGGCATCGTCCATTATGACCGTTTTCTGATTCAAACAAGCTCTAAATAATTCAAGAAATGCTGCGTCATAGATTTCAGAAGATGCTTTGAATGTGTTTTTAAAGCTTTACTGCTAAGCTCCATCATCAAGCTACTGAGCCAACCCTGAGATGCTCAGCTCACTTTGTCGCATACCAACTAACTGTAACAACCATAGACTGTAGAGAAAGATGGACGACATGACAGCTCCCCAAAAGTGAAGCCAAAACATCTGGATCGCCCCCCTGGTGGCTGGCTGCAGTAGAGCTCATAAACCCCGCCCCCTCCATGTTAGTGAATGGTACATGGGCCAAACTAAAAAGTCAAAGTACACGTCAAATAAATGTTTCCAAAAGATGATTTATGTCTGTCTGATATTATGATTAGTTGTACACACCGCCAGATAACACAGATAATAATTAAATGAATATGAATGTTTAACGCTATCACACTATATGTCCATTCCGTAACTAGGGCTGTCACTCGATTGAAATATTTAATCGCGATTATCTCAAATTAATCACAGTTTTTATCCGTGCCAAATGTACCTTAAAAGGGAGATTTGTCAAGTATTTAATACTCTTATCAACATGGGAGTGGGCAAATATGCTGCTTTATGCAAATTGATGTATATATTTATTATTGGAAATCAATTAACAACACAAAACAATGACAAATATTGTCCAGAAACCCTCACAGGTACTGCGATTATCATAAAAAAATATGCTCAAATCATAACATGGCAAACTGCAGCCCAACAGGCAACAACAGCTGTCAGTGTGTCAGTGTGCTGACTTGACTATGACTTGCCCCCAAACTGCACGTGATTATCATAAAGTGGGCATGTCTGTAAAGGGGAGACTCGTTGGTACCCATAGAACCCATTTACATTCACATATCTGGAGGTCAGAGGTCAAGGGACCCCTTTGAAAATGGCCATGACAGTTTTTCCTCACAGAAATTTAGCTTGGAGCGTTATTTAGCCTCCTACATTATATGCCAGTATCTTCACTAGAAAATTGAAACTAAAACTGAACCCGCTACAACCTAAGTTGCGTTTAAAACAAATTTGTATTAACGCGTTATTATGGCATTAACTTTGACAGCCATACTCGCAATGACACCAAACGCAACAGTGTCATTGCAATGTAACCTATATCGGGATAGAAGATTTTGGCCTCAACACCCAGCCGAAATATGTGCTGTTACATCAGGTCCTTAGCTTTTACAGTTCTATCTGTGAGGACTTTTCCTGAGCAAACTGAATGACTCTCAGCTCAGCAGCCATGGTATTTAGTAATGGTCCCTAATTCATAGCTGCTCCTTTTGTATCCCCTCTCCAACATTGTTCACGTGCCCACTGATGCCTTTATCCCTCGAGACAAATCCCAAGCAACTGTGACCACATCCTTGCATTCTTTCTATGAAAACTCCCAACTCCAGCAATTAGTGGACTGTTACACTATGCAGAGGGCTTGGGAACATAACATCCGTAGACCTCGGAAGACCTTTCAAAAGAAGACAACAATGCCTTTCCGGCATTCCTCAGAGAATATGTACATATGCCCTAGAGCAAGAAGAGGGGAGAGGGGGGGGGGGGGGGGCTCACATTCCCAGTCTACAGGGATCACAATTAGCCCCTGATGGAGTACAACAGAAGGAGGTCCAAGAGGTCTCGTCAAGGATGAAAAAGCCCAATTGAGATTAGCTGTTTAATTCCAGTCAATTCACTGAGTTCTGATGATCTGTAGCACACGGGGCACATGTTCAACCTGTTTCCCATAAACCCCGACGCAGGAAAAAACACAGCTCCAGACGTGGGATTAAATCCAGGCATGGGTAGCAGTGCATGTGTGTCACATAACGAAGAATTTCCTTCCATCCGTCAAAGAGAATTACAGGCGTGACGGGACATAATGTGCTCATTGTGCTCTCCAGCATCACTTCTTATCTACAGCGAAGGGGGAATGCCACGGAGGGGTTTAGGAAGCTACCGCAGGTTTGCAGTTGCTTGAGCTAAACAAACCAAAAATTGGTAGAGTGCATTGATGTAGGTTTGTCCCCCAGTGTGAGGAAATCTGGGGAAGAATATGGATTGGGGTGTCACTGCAAATCCATCAAACACGAAGCCTCAGGTGATACAGCAACACCTTTTTACCCTGTGTTCAGGTGAACTGGCACTGATCTTTTCATAAAAATACACCAACTGAACTAAAATAGGCTCCATAATTAAAAAGCAAATGTGTAAATCATACCTGATATTTCAGTCTTTAGCTGAAGCAATAAGTGTATTTGTAGGTTGACCGAACTTTAACATTTACATTTATTAACATTTCTTATAAATAAAGAGTTCTTGCTTGTCTCCTTTTTACATTGAAGTAAATTACTGTAACCACAGACCACAGCTCTGCCGTGAATTGCCAGGATCTTTTTCCACCAGAAGAGGAACTCACAAAGCTGCATCTGCAACCCATAAATACAGTATACAGTACCATAAAAGCACCCTTTATTCTTTTGTTTAAAGAGTCATAACTCAGGACACTGTCACTATCACTTATTTCAATTGTGATAAAACAAGAACAGACAAATCAGGGATCTGTGAGGAAAACTACAGATGACACCTTTCTTCGCGAATCTCAGTGTCGAAATATGACCAGCTTTTGCAGCCAAGTGACGGGGTGATTTCAATCTGTCAGCACCATCCAAACTGCAATCTTACCCTCCATGCTTCCCCAAAATCTATGTTGAAAATGAGTCTACCCTCATACTCCACATCTATTATGGCCAAATCACGCTCCAGGCCAATACTACATGTGGCGCTTTTTTAGTATGGGGCTTGGAAGGATTACCAAATGTCCAAACAAAGACAACAAAAACGGTATGATTGCTGCAGTAAACGTCATGCCAATTACACACGGTGTGAATCACTGCAGCCAGGTGCCCTGAATATAATGAAAAACTCAGGGACAACAAATACTGAAGACAGTCTTCCCTGCATACCAAACAGACTGTGTCTCTGTCTGCTATAACAAGCCAGTGTTATCACACTCACTAGACATTTGATTGAATAAATGAACCTATATCTTATGGATGGAGGAGAAGCCTACAGTGTTTCCACACCCAGATAAACAGGAGAACAAAAGGGCTCATTAGAAAACCATTATTTTTGTCTGAGCCCTCGGTCAGTATTACTGACATTAGTCAGTAAACATGGGAAACTCATCTGGTCTTTAAGGTCATTTTCATCAGTCACACCAGTGGAGGGGCCTTAAGGTGGTGATGTCTGTTGGTCAGTCTGTTTAAAGGCCCAGACACATCAACTAGACATCAAAGAGCTAGCGACAACGAAAGCCAACCTTTGAGTCACTCAAGTCACCTTTGTCTTGGCCAAAAAGTTGCATTTGAACACACCGCAAAGACGACAGCCGACGGCCAGCTAGTACGTACGTTCTGCGCCTGCGTGAAATTAAATAACTCTCCACACCAGCAGGCGGTGGTAGTCTGTATTCGTCACTCAAAAAGGGAAACCAGCAGACCGAGGACGGCGGATATACAAGCCGTTGTTATGATACGTAAATGACACAAAGCGGCGTTTGTCGACCATTTTCACACCACTCTCACTCACAACTTAGCTTCATTCCAGATGGCCATGTCGCTGTGAAAATATCCATGTATTGGAATGATCAGATGAGATTAAGATGAAAAATGAGAAGAGCCTTCTGTGTGTGTACTCTTGACTTTACTTGTTGGCTTGCTTTCCTCTCTCCTGTTTCTCTTCTCGTGCACTGATTTGTGTAAGATGAACAGTCACAAGAGTTATTTCTCTCACCGACGAGCTCCGCCGCTGCTGAATCGGCCAAAAAAACTCCGACACGGGCAGACTAGAGCCGACGGTGCGGGACACACTGAAAAAACTAGGCTCACCGACGGCCCAAACTATCGGACGGCCGACCATCGGCTTGGTGTGTCAGGGCCTTGACACAACTACAGGTCAGATTACTATGATATTCATGGTCCCGAAAGGGGGATTCCTAATGTTTTTGGTGACCCCCTGACCTTTATCTTGCACCAACATCAAGCCCAAATTGTCCACTTGTATAAATGAAATCTGAAAGAAATCAAATATGCAGATGCCATGAAGAACTGAGCACATTCATGGTCCCTAGAGGATTGAATCTTGTTGGCCCGCTACCGGAACAATAACCCTTTTGTGGGGTATGCATTGCAGCCTTAATCATGTACAAAATATAACAATTTGGTGATGCTGTGACAAAAAAATCTTGCCTTTAGAGTACATCCATGTGCTCTAAACTGTTGACATGTATGTTTTTTTACATAGGCCTACCAATGAAGCCTCTTTATCAAGCTGTTAACATTCACTAACTTTCTCAGCATAGATTGGTAAACCAAAAGCACTTCTGAGTAAACTAAAGGCGTGGACCCACCACAAAATGATAGAGCAAAGTTCATCGATGTGTCCTCGCGAAGCAGGTGGTGCTGGAAGCTTGTTATATAATGACTACTTGCAGGAGTAGTTGGCAAATGCCGTAGCTTGCAAGCCAACCGCTAACATGCTAACCAGCCAGAAACAAGTTAGCGCAGCAGTCTCTTCAAAGCAGAGCTGGGTCAAATAAAAATGAATGGTAACAGGATATGTTTTGGAATCTTCAGCTCTCTATTCTTTCAGGTCAGGACTGTCAAGACGGTTTGCTATTGGTCAATGGTGCACATTTGCATGTAAAGACTCACCAAAGTTGTACTCGATGTAAAAGAGTCATTTTAAATGCTAGTAAGCGGACCATAGGGACGCTTTTCATACACTACAAGTCCATATTTACAATAAATACATTTACAATTTATGAATAACTAAGTTGCCATTTAGCTAAATGAATAGGATTTTTGCTAAAAGAAGAGAAAAGGATGTAAGAATCTGTAAGAAATTCATTAGACTGACAGCTCAATGAAACCAGATATGTCACCAAAGTTGAATGACATCCAAAATGGAACCGGCTATTGAAACCTCACCCTGAATGCAAGGTCATTTTAAACCCTCTTTTAGTTTTTTTCTTTGGCTCTTTCCTTACTAAAAACCTTATTTCACCGACTGTGGAAACTCGGATAGTCAACAGCGTGCTGAACACAGAACACCTAAGAAACAAGAACAGCATTATGCTGCTGCAGTATTCATCACTTGTATCTTTAATCTTGTTTGATCACCTCTAAACAACACCTCTGAACAGAACCTAATGCAGAGGAACATATTGATTTCTGTCTGTGGAAGAAAATCATTTCCTCCGGTGCATGCTGTTATGTACAATTCTATTTAATCCTGGTTTTGCATTCATTATTCATGTTATCGACAGGCGCTCTGCTGGTGAGCCCTTCACATCCCTACACTACACCCAGGCTTGTTAAAATGGGTTGGAACAGAGCATGAATTACATTTTCTTTGGCCACTCTCTGTATTTCTACATGGAAATTGATTAAAATATTGAATTAATCGCAAATTAATCACACATTATTTATCTGTACAAAATGTATCTTAAAAGGGAGATTTGTCAAGTATTTAATATCTATCAACATTGGAGTGAACAAATATGCTGCTTTATGCAAATGTATGTTTATATTTATTATTGGAAATTAATTAACAACACAAAACAATGACAAATAATGTCCAGAAACCCTCACAGGTACTGAATTTAGCATAAAACAATATGCTCAAATCATAACATATCAAACTGCAGCCCAACTGGCAACAACAGCTGTCAGTGTGTCAGTGTGCTGACTTGACTATGACTTGCCCCAAACTGCATGTGATTATCATAAAGTGGGCATGTCTGTAAAGGGGAGACTCGTGGGTACCCATAGAACCCATTTACATTCACATATCTGGAGGTCAGAGGTCAAGGGACCCCTTTGAAAATGGCCACGACAGTTTTACCTTGCCAAAATGTAGCGTAAGTTTGGAGCGTTATCTAACCTCCTTCGTGACAAGGTAGTATGACATGGTTGGTACCAATGGATTCCTCAGGTTTCCTAGTATCATATGATGCCAGTATCTTCACTCTATCTTTAAAACTGAGCCCTCTAGACCTTAAAAATCTCAAGTTACATTAAGCATTAAAGAAATTACTGGCATTAAATCAACTTTGACAGCCCTAAAAAAAACACAAATCAGGAAACACTGTGGATCACTAATGAGGCATTCAGGATGTTTTCACACTGGTGTTTTTGTTTTAGAGAAACTGACATGAGCCTTTCCGTGTGTTAGTACTGGCATCAATGCTAGTACAAGTCAATGGAGAATAAAACCCATTTGTCTCAAAAGCAATATATCACATCCTTTCAAGCATTTTTAAACAAAAAAACGTGTAGATAAGTGGCACAGCACGAGACGAGATGTTGAAAGAAATTGTTTCCATTCCCACTGACTTGCATCAGCACTGCTAACAGGAAGCTGCTGCCAATTGAAACCATGCTTTGATCTTGTTTTGCATGTATGAGGGACAGGAGCAGCGTGGTCCTGCAGTCCAATAAGTAGCTCATGGTAATGATATAGGCTGGGGTTCGGCTGAAAATATGCACTTATGGTGCTGAAAAAGGGGATTCAAGTATCCACTGAATGGTATATATTTATAAGAGGGGATGTCAGTGCCAAACCTGCAAGTTTGTTACATCTCAAGTCAAACTTCAGTGTCCCCGACAGACAGACTGAAAGCAGATACCAGAGCACTATCAGCAGACAGCATATCCTATGAAGAGCAGCTGCAGCTTCCCAAAAAGAAACAGATGTTAAATGAGCAAATGAGACACTCCCTAACCTCTTAACCACTGACTTTCTGATGATGAATAAGTTGGCTACACTGTCTTAAACACACTAGGTTGTTTCATCATGAAGTCAAGACATGAACGAAGTACGTGGATTAGTGGAGTCAACGAATCGTCGTTTTTTGCTCTTAGTCGACTAAGATTGCTTTAGTCGAAAAGTCTTTTTTTTAACGTTTTTTTTTTGCCGAATGACTTATTTCCAAGAAACTTTTGAGCACATCTCTGGTAAACACCAGATTGAAAGTGGTGCTTTTGTGTGATTCTTACAGATCTGTCCATTAAATCAACTAATCGAGTGTTCTTTGACTAAGAACTTCTTTGGTCGAGGAGAACTTTTAAAATGCCCAAACACAGCAGCAGCATGCATGACTTCATTAACAACTGATCAGTGGGGCAAAGAGAGAATAGTGTACATACATGACTGACAGACTGGTGGATCACACATGGGCGGTACCACAGTTTCACTGTGGGCGTACAACTTTCTTATAGAAGAAGCTCCAAAACGTAATGTGCACAAGGACCAGATCTGATTTAGCTAGAAGAGACATACAACTCGCAATCACAACGCATATCACTTCTGGTATACACATTCAAATTAAATATGTCTCACCCTAAAAAATAAAAGGTCATGGGCCCATTTCGTCTTAGCGTCTTTCCTTCGAAACATACCTTATCTCACTTGTTGTCCTCACACATGTACTGTGACAGTCCATTTTGGGCCGGCATGTGGGTTGGCTGACTGGATGTTCATTGCATCTTTGGTGTCTTCTGACATTCTGGCAGCTGTGGGAGACAACCATGGAGATTCATCTCACATCTTTTTGTTCATTCCTGAAGGCTACGTTCATATTGCTATCATTCTCTGAGCTACACGTACAAAAAAAGGTGTTGCTTTGTGCCTTGCAGTGGACTGGCTTTACTTTATCTCTTAGTTTCTATGGTGACACAAAGGATGAGAAGGTCAGACAAAAAAAGAGAAGCTGCCCTCATTTGCTCTTTGACTATAGATGATATCCTTTTTTCCACTTTTCATTTTAACCTGCTCCATCCAACTCAACTCATTAGCAATTAACAATTTAAAAAATATTTGTTGTGTAGAATCTCCTTGAACATCTCTGGTAGTAGCAGCTCAAAGGTCTATGAGATCCTCGCTAATACATTACTTTACTGTCACACATTTAGCTAAAAGAAAGGGACTAGCAGTGCTGGGGCCGAGAGCAGATATCCAGGAACTGCCTTCTCCAACACCCAAAACAACCCCTCCAAGGTTAGCACGCTGCCAGCTGGCCAGCAGCCACCGAGCCTTTCCTTCCCTCTCAGATCCCCCCAGCTGGCCTCTCTGTGATTATCAGCGACCGATGAAAAAAACACAGAGTACACGGACCTGCTCAGTGGTTCTGACACCCCCTGCTCTGACCTACCTGGATCAGATTGATCCACTCAGCTGTCATCTGCCCCAGTCCAGGTCACTGTATATACCCCAAAGGTCACAGTCAGGCTGGCCTTTTGTTGGCATTAATGGCCCTGGCTACATCCACACTACTATGATCTCCATCCATCCGTTTCAGAATTAATCTCCGTCCAAAACCCATATCACATGACCATTCATGTACATTGGGCATGCATGTGCCGGTGTAAACAGGAAGCAGCGCTGGACACGGGAATTGATGTAAAGCGCTCCAATAATAGCTTGCCTCCTGTCTCCATGTAGGCAGTAGTAGCATTATATTATAAAATGCAGAATTTAACTGCACGACAGCTGCTAGCAGAGACAACAAGGTCAGCAACGCTTGTAACTCGTTAACCACTAGTGGTCGAGGCTGATGTCGTTTGTTTTCTTCCGGGAAAAGGTTCGCATGAAGGGGCGTGACCAATCAGGGAAGGACACGTCATGACTGACCCAATCAAGAAGCGAACATGGGCGTCTGCATATTCGTTTTCAAAAGTCTCCGTTTATGTCCGTACAGACTGAAACGCAACCCGGAGTTCTAAAACTTAAAGTAGGGGTCAGTGGCGTTTTCAAACGTCTCTGTTTTAGGGGCTCGAAAACGCCGGAGTAGTGTGGACGCCAGGTATAAACGTAGCAAAAGTTATGCGTTTTTAAGCAAATTAGTGTGGATGTAGTCTCCGACTGTACAATATTAAAATAATATGAGTGAAAACATTCTTTGTAAAGACCCAAAATTTTGGATGAGGGTCGATTAGGGATGGGTTCAGATAGTCAGGTCTATTTTTTGATCCGGTTCCAAGCAGGTACAATATCCGTAAGTACAGGAATTGCATCGTGCAGGAAGATTTATTCAGTTCATATTTACTATCTACATCCTTTCAGCACAGTAGAATCTCTGATATCAACTGTCAGTATTCTTTAAAATAAGAGATGACTTCATCCCCCACCAAACAAACCACCTAAAAAGATTCAAAAGGAATTCAAAAGGATTGTGATTCTATAAGCAGATTCGGAACTAGATTCTGATTTAGTGAAATGCTATCAAACCCCATCCTTAGTTGTGATTCCTATCTTCTACGATTCTGGATGATTTACAGATTCCAAACATTGATTCTTGTGTGTAGTTCATAATGGTTTGGTTTCTCCCAGCTAAATTGACGGAACGAAAAAGGCTGAATTGTGCCCCATGAAAATTTGACTCAATTATCACCGCCTTTAAGGAAGGCAAGTTTTGGGCATATTTTGAATTTTATAATCTCATGGAGGAATAGCATCTTGACATGACTCATACAAACTTTGTGGGATGAAAGTATTTTAGGGACACTCTGAATATAAGGGCTCACATTGTACATCATTACCCAGAAGCTAACGTTGGCAACAACCAGACATTTTCACCGCCTTCCTTTCTCCCCAGGTGAGAAAAACTGCAAACAACATTTGCATGTGAACCAAAATTAGATGTGAAGAAGGTTCTCAAGCCAATGACAATAGATAGATCATTTTTTTCAAATACTGAGCTGGAGAAGGCAAAAACCAAGGTTTCCGATCTGGCAGGGTTTTATAGAAGAGGCGGTCCCCATCGCCACAATAAAGACTGCAAACATCACATGAAATTAAATTAACCTTCAGATTTCTTGGGAAGAACCCTGAAAACAATGTCTCAGTTTGTTCAGCCTCTAAAGAAATGTGTTACTTCCTCATCTGCACCTCCATTCAGAGCTGGAAATGGAAAAAAAATCAGATGGCTTCAATCATGTTTTATACTCGGTGTGGGAGGATATGAAACACAAAACTATCGGAGGGAACATTTTCATGTTGGTGTTGAAATAAAAAATCTAGGGTCACTTCCTTTTACACGATAAAAGATCTGCTTTCTGTTCTTACTAATTTGTCCACACAGAGACAACACAATGTCATCATGATGAAGACATCCATCTGAGGTCATCATCACTTTTCAGCTCCAGTTTTATATACAGTATGCACCATTGCTTCAAATGATTTTTAACAAGAAAGAGACTCTTTCCAAGGATCACTCAGACAGTATTTGTAGCTTAGCAGTGGACCATTGCTCACTCCAGCTGTGCTTTCACTGTAAACAGCTGCAGGCATGGGTAATCTAACAACAGCATTCATCTGGCTTTAATGGTAGAGACGGGGAAATGTTCTGTTTGTCTTCTCTTTCAGGTAAAGTGCTGGGATGTGGACTAAAAAACAAATAAGAATTTAGTCACACTTCAACTTTAAGCTAATTATGGACCACACAGTCAGGACCAGGGGTGAGAATCAAAACCAGAGTCTAATAAAGTGCTAACCAGCACCAGCACAGATCACTTACTGTACGCTTCCTGCTGGCCTATTGGTTGGGATGTATACCATATAACGTCTCTTTTGTTGCATTCCATAACCTCTTTCTTCCGTGATGTTCCCTGGCTGCATGTTTCCTGTCAATCGATCCAAAAAAAGGTCCAATTAAAAAATATCAATTACAAAGTTTTTGCATTCTGCATTTGATAATGATCAGATTTTAGGATACAAGAATTCTTAAAGCTCATACTTTCTCTCTTTCAGGGTCTCCCCATGAAATTGGTTAGCAGAGGTTGTAAGCGCTTCATCATTTCGTTGTATTTCTTTTGGCGATAGTGGAGTTGTTCTTTCTTTCAGGGGAGGCAGGATGCCTCGGGACGATACGCCCATCTCCCGATTCGATACTATCACGATACTTGGGTGCTGGTGTATGATTTATTTTAATAATAAATAACAATTCACTAAATTTGTATGTATGTATTTATTTGTTACATTTTGTTTTTACAAAGTTAGGAAAATAATGTTTAAATCAAGCTTGATGTTTCCTTACACAAAACAGAATGATCCCAGTCACTTCCACACAGTGAGGCATACAGCTTATTAATTAAACACATGTATCGGATCGGTACTCAGTATCGGCCGATACCCAAAGCCCAGGTACCAGTATCGGATCTGAAAAAGTCGGATTGGTGCATCCCTGATTCAGACTACAACAATAAAAGTTGTTAACTTCTTTGTACCTCTGTATAGACTCAAATTAAGCAAATATATCGATTCTGGAATTTAAAAAAAAACAAATCGTGATACATAGTAGGAATGTGCATTCCAAGCAAAAATACTTCAGACGGGTTTGAATGACGATATGTTCCGCTACTCAAACAGCTGATCTACCTGCTGAAACTACGCGTATCCCACTGCTACATTGTGTCTTTTGTGTGCCATTATATACTAACAATTAATGAACTAATGTATCAAGTAACAATCTTTTAAACACATTTTCTATCATTATAAGTCAACACTCTCACAATAAGGTGTATATATACAGTATTGGTACTGAATAAAAATGTGTGACCTTTCCAATAACAAAGCACACAATAGGATAACGTCACAGAGATCATATCTGATTGAGTCATGCATCGAACACTTAAAGTACACACTATGTACAGAATTGTTCATACACGAGTGGTTGTTCCACACTGAAATCAGGCACGTGGTACAATTAGTCCATTGTCAATAGTTAGTCCTATGTCAATAGGCAAACATTCTGAACTCACTAAAATATTTGAGACAACAACAAAATTCCAGATTTGACGCATCAATCACTGATTGTGTCCCCATAGCTTCACCTGCTGCGTATCTACTCTGACATTCCAGTCTTACATAGATAAACCTCACCAGTGATTGAGGTCACAGCTAAGTGAAGACAACTTGAATCACAGTCACACTGAAAATCAAAGTGTCCCTATCAAGATCTTTCCACCATGTGACACAGATGTGATCATGTGAACTGTGAAGAGCTTGTAGTTCTCAGTTCACACTCTGCTTGTTGATTGATTGATGATCATCATGATTATGATGCATAATATGGGTCCCCTTGGATCCAATTTGGGTATCAGACATATTGCAGCAGTCACAAGAGGACCCTGCCCAACTTGATTCAACTAAGTATAATTTGGATCTGGCCTGACTCTGGTCCTGGGTTGGGTCTCAGATAGGGCTGCATGATATTGGAAAAATATTTCTGGGATATACAGTATATTTTAATATGAAAGAAAATGTATGAATATTCACCCTACATTTGGTTAAGTTAAATGCATCAATCTGGTGCACTTTGACAACAAAATAAAGAGGCTATAATCAATTTTGTGCACAAGTAAACAATTTAATCATAAACACATTGGTTGTATAAATATGAATGGTGATGACATGGCAAAAAAGTCAGACCCACAATGCATGGTTAGAAGACAGTCACGCCGCAAGCCCCGTCCCCCTCCCTACCATATCAAGCAGCAAAGAAGTTGTAGCATGACGTGTCTCAGTTAATATGCCGACATCCTATGTCCAGCGATGTGACTATTGTGCACAACGCAATATTGATGCTGAACAATATATCGTGCAGCCCCTAGTCTTGGAGGAATTGCATGAACTTGTGAAGACCTCTTCCCCAGAGTAAAACCACTGCATCCTTCACATTGAAAGAAGCCAATTGAGGCGGTTTGGGCATCTAATTAGGATGCCCCCAGGACACCGCCCTCTGGCAGACACGCCCAACTGAGAGGAGACCCCCGGGAGAAGACCCAGAACCCACTAGAGGGATTATATAACCCATCTGGCCTCCCCAGAAGGAGCTGAAGGATGTCTATAGGGAGAAAGGCATTCTTTGCTACCAACACAACCCGGACCGGGCGAGCAGCAGAAAATGAATGGATGGATGTTGGTTCAAACTGGACACAACTACTAAGTGAAAACCCCCAAAACACACATGAATGATCCTCCAGAGAATTCACATAAAACCAGCAATTTGAAATATATGCAGGGCTCAACAACGGCTAGCCCGGGGCAAGTAAAATGCCACGTCGGGCTAGTAAATCTAGCATCTTACTTGCCCGATCGGCAGGTAAAGACAAAGTTTAATGAGCTGAGGCACAAGTGAGCATTTAAATTATCCTGAGGACAGGATATTAGTTGGGTGGCGTTAGAGGATGTGGGCGAAACAGAGTAGTTTACTTAGAGCAACAGTGTGTAGGATTTGGCAGCATCTAGTGGTGTGGTTGCAGATTGCAACCCGCTGAGTACCCCTCCGCTCACTCCTGCCTCTCCAAGACTGAGGTAACGTGAACTGCCGTGTGCAAAACCGTGGTAACGCCGTTGGCCATCCATACCATAATAACACTACTTTAGGAGCAACGGAAGTCAGACGGCAGCTGGCGGTACAACGGTTTGGCACTCTGCGGCTCACGTTACCACAGTTTCACAAGTGTGTTGGAGAACTACGGTGGCCTTGAGGTAACGTAAAAATGTGAATGTCTCTCTCTAGAGCTAGTGTTTGGTTTGTCCGTTCTGGGCTACTGTAGAAACATGGCGGAGCAACATGGCCGACTCCGTGAAGAGGACTCGCTCCCTGTGTAGATATGAAGGACTCATTCTAAGCTAACGAAAATTCTTATTTTCATGTGATTATACAGTAACGAAAACATAGTTATGAATATTATATTCCATTTCTGCTAACAGATCACCTAAATGTGACACACTGTTCCTTTAAATGATGATTAAACATGACAATTAACTTTGGTTCTTGTTATTTGATAACCACTAATAAATAAAATGTGTAAAAGGGCAAGTAGGTTCCTGACCCACTTGCCCCAGAAAAAAAAACACCCTGATATGTTGTATTATTGTTATAGGATATCTCTTCACAGGCCGATGGGGTCCAATCACCCCCAGACGAATGCATTAGTAAGAGTAATGTGATGGTGAAGGGTGATGGATGTGGCATATTCAGATATTAATCAAATGAGTCAAGGGCATCAGGCACTTAAAGGAGCTCCTAACAGCTCTAACTGATGGTCTGACTGTAGGAATGTCTTGTAGATGAATGACCGATGCTTAGGGGGCTTCACAGTTGTGATCTTGCTCCAGTTTCCTGTTGCCCCTTAAATTCCTGCTTTAAATGCTGCTGATCTGAAGCAGCACACACAGCGGCAGTCCTGTTTACTGAAGCCAGGGGTCAGAGATTCTCGCCACGCGTTTGTCATTAATTGGGAGCAACTGGCCGAAAGGACGATCAAAGGAGCGGCTGCACGCATGGGACCACCGCCCAGGCCTCTGAGGAGGGAGGCTGCGTGTGGCTGGATCAGCACCTTCACAACTCAAGGACCTCCTCGACACCCTCGAAAACTGACAGCTAATGCTGATTTCCATGAGCCTTTTTGTTGTTTTATCTATGATTCCACATGTTATTGAAGCTGTATGATATTACACAGAGGGATTCTGAAACACAAAATGCCATCGGTGTTCGTTCTTAACCTTGGAAACAGTAGTTTGACAAAAAAAGCAGCCAGAAAGCAGATGGTCCGCGAGGCAACGTATCAAGGGAGTAAAGTAAAAAACAAAATTATAACTGAATTAACGTTAGTCTAACGTAGTTTTAAAATGTTTTTCCATACGTTTTCATGTATGAAAGACCCAAAATTAACACTATAAGCGGACTACTTGATTACTAGAAGCAAATTTTTAACCAGCCTTTAAATAGGAATGATTCTGTACCAAGCTCACACCCCTATTGGGTTTGAATAATGCTTGGTCGAAAAGACGAGTTTCAAGAGATGGACCCGCTGCTGCTGGCGTGTCCTTCAGAAAAAAGGTTAAGAAACCTGTGGTTCATGTTACAGTTGGATTAAAAGGACACCTTCATAGAAAAAAGGTCACAAACGAATTCTACAAAGCACCAAATAGTAACAATACAAGTCATATATTTCCCTTCGATAACGGATCAGTTGATACAATACGCGAGTTGGTCTCTGCTGACCATCATCAACATCCCATCACGAGTCAGCAACAAAAGTGATTTAGAATGACTCGTCCATTTAACCGAGCCGTCCCGTCACACCGACGGCAGCATTAAAGTGAGGGGGTTGTGGGATAACTTCTCCACATAAAGGTCAACATGAGAACTGAGAACTGACAGATTTCCATTTGCTTTAAATATAAAAAAAAACAAGATTGTGAAGACACGGGCCTGACAGACTTATTGTGGATTTATTTTTGCAGTGGATGAGCTCAGCAGGCGTGCGCTGCACTGGCAGACTAAACATCCACTCTGCGAGACACATGCTGCTGCTGCTGCTGCTGCATCTGTCAGCCAGTGGCATCCCTGTGGCTGCAGCCTGTGCTGAGGCAGCAATCTGCACAGACAAAAGTCTTATCAACACGCACAAACAACAGTCTGACCCCCCCACCCCACCCAACCCAACAGAACAGAACAGACACAAACCGCCATTCACTCTCTGTCTCCGCAGGCCTGCTTTAAATCAAATCCTTAAAAAGGGGAACGATAAATCATCGTGCAAAATTATCAAAACACATCTTTCAGATCAGGGTTCACACTCTCTCTGACTGTACGCCTGCTTTTAATCAGCTCTTCCAAAACCAAAACGCCCTCAATCGCTGAGCGACGACGCACAGCTTTTCACAGACCACACTGACACCCTCTGTGACCCTGCTGTGTGGATGATACCACTGAGACACAAAGGCTGAGGAGGCTGAGCTCTGTATAGATGAGTGTGGAGTGTGGAGGTGTTCAGCCCGAGGATGGGCTGAAGGAATGCAGCCGTGCCCACTCTCTGAACGCGAGGGACTTTTCCCTTCACTAATGAGAAACACTTAACAGTGTTGGAATGCGGGGCGACTATTACTTCCAGGTGACAGTCTACAAGCTCGCACACACACATATTCACAGAAGAGATTTAAGAGGTATATATCTGCGGTTAATGGATGTAGTGTTATCCTACGGATGTTGGCGCTCCCACTCACACGTGTAGGGAGAGTTGGCTTGGTACGGGGGTTTTGCATGATGAGACCGCTTGTTAAAGGAAAACTTGCGGCTTGTTACAACTGGGGGTCTTATTTTTGTAATTTCACCTTTGTTTTCTCCCCCAAATAAACCCGACCAACCTGGGATTTGTTTTCATTTAAAGCAGGGTAGGTAGTGTTCTTCAAAAACAGTTTTTGTTAAAAAAAAATTTAAATTCAATAAATCAAATACTTTGACAATAAAAAAAAAAAATCAGTGGTTGTCACAGGACTGTTATAATCCCGTTCAATCATTTCATTTGGCCCGAATGCCTGCCTGTCTACCTGCGTGCACTCATAGAGAGCTACAGGAATGAGTCCTAAAACCCGGAAATGAGTTAGCATTTTAGCACTTCCTGTTTCCTTGTTTGGAAGTCAATGGGTTTTTAGTTAGATGCCTGAAATAAGGTCTGTGGTTAACACACGCTGAAGAGATTTTAAAGTTTTGTTCTACGATTATATACGTCAATAAATACCCCACTCGTGAATTTTGAAGCCTTGACGTGTCTTACAAAAGGTGGTTGCTAACAAGTGGCTAAATGAGACTACTACTAGTCATCACGCCGACCCGTCCTCCTTTACAGCCTCGTTGTGTATACTTGCGCTCATGTGACCGTGGTGTAGTTCATTTATAGCCTAACGTTAGCTTTTATCTTCTGGTGATTGCATTCACACTTCAAATATCATAGTGGTATCTTGCTTATCTTGTTGAACAAATAATGTACTTATCAAACATTTTTGTTTGCCACAGAGCTTTTTTTCAGAGTTGCCAAGTCTGCTTATTCTAAGCGACTTTGGGCTTGTTTTCCTTGAAAAGTCACTTACAAATATCGGTAGTTGCAGGTTGCATTTTTTGGGGCTGGTGTGTGTGTGTAGTTGCTTATTTGGGGTTGCTCCTGTCTGTGTCCGCTATACCGGTCTAGTTTTTCCTGTTGCAGGATCCATACACAACCCCGATCCCTCCGCCCCTCCCCTGGCAACACTGCCTATTTTCTGTAATAATCCAAACCCCAATGGAAAAACCCCATTGAGATCTGATTAAGCCATGCTGAACCTGATTTTTAACGCCGCTTTGTTCATTCAAACTAGGGCTGTCAATCGATTACAATATTTAATCGCGATTAATCACATCACTGTCCATAGTTATTCACGATCACAAATTAATCACACATATTTATCTGTTCAAAATGTGCCTTAAAGGGAGATTTATCAAGTATTTAATACTCTTATCAACATGGGAGTGGACAAATATGCTGCTTTATGCAAACGTATGTATACATTTATTATTGGAAATCAATTAACAACACAAAACAATGACAGATATTGTCCAGAAACCCTCACAGGTACTGCATTTAGCATAACAAATATGCTCAGATCATAACATGGCAAACAGCTCTCAGTGTGCTGACTTGACTATGACTTGCCCCAAACTGCATGTGATTATCATAAAGTGGGCATGTCTGTAAAGGGGAGACTCATGGGTACCCATAGAACCCATTTTCATTCACATATCTGGAGGTCAAAGGTCAAGGGACCCCTTTGAAAATGGCCATGCCTGTTTTTCCTCACCAAAATTTTGCGTAAGTTTGGAATGTTATTTAGCCTCCTTCGCGACAAGCTAGTATGACATGGTCACATATCGCGTTAACTTTGACAGCCCTAATAAATATGCATCATGATAATTATAGATTTAGATTTGATTTTTATATTGATCAATATAAAAAATACATATCGTGATAACATTTTTGGCCATATCGTTCTCCTATCGATCTAAAGACTTCAGATCAGTCTTTATATATCACACACTAAATGATTTTATCTGCTGACTGTCGACACCAACTGACCCAGACCCTGGATCAGAGCCGGTCCAACTTGGTCCCATCAGTCCTCAGGCCCTAATCAACAGTCCTGATGTGTGTGAACAGCTCTGAATGTGAGAAATAAACATTTTACAGTGTACAGATGTGGTTGCTTTCACTGACAGATGTGGGGAGAGCTGGTTTGGTTTGGCAACAGTGTTCAGAGGCTGCTTGCTGACTGGTTACTCACGAGAGAACTAACCCTTCTGTTTCTTATCAGATTCCCCCCCCCACCCCCCACTTTGCAAAGCAGCCCCAGTTCTGTTCAAACATGTGGTGTATGCAAATAAAAGCCCGCCGTGTGGAGCATGAAGTCACTGACGGTGAAGTCACCGCTATAGCGATAAGCCCAGCGTGGTGTTTGACATGCAGGGTGCCTGAATGACCATCTGTGTGTGGGTACGGAGGCACACCCAAAACAGAAGGAGATATTCCCTGAACGCTTCCAGCTAGGGCGGGGGACCTGAGCCCAGGAAGAAACAAAGCGACGGGAGCAGGAACTGGGGCCAGATCCACAGCGGGGACTCGAGACCTGCAATTATACAAGCCAGCGGAAGCACCTACCTACCTCTCCTCTCACACAAAACTCAGCCTTATGAAAAAGACGATCACGTTTCGGCGGCCTTTGTGCCGGCCCGAGTGTTCGGTTCCTATACCTTTTGTATAGGAAGCACGTAGACAAATCTCCAGTCTTAGCTGCCAGGTTGAGTCGGGCTATTCCCACAAGGCACAATAGGTCCAGCTAATAGCATTCCTGTAATGGCAGCAGAAAAGCTGTGGACAAACATTTACGGTTGGCCAGATTGAGTTTTAAAGAGCCTCCTTTCTCCTGCTGTCCCTGTTCCATTCAGACAGGTCAGTGGGCTCCTCCCTGGTGTTTTGTTCGACACCATTCACAGCGCTCCATCACTCAGTGCCTCCAACTCTCTCCCCTGTCTTCTGCTCACTCAGACAACACTGACCCTGAGCAAATGAACTCTGGCATTCCTCAGCAAGGGAAAGAGTAAACACTCCAAGGTAAAAAAAGGAAAATTAAAATTCATCTATGTCAACATTGTTATCACCTCTTTGTGTTTTTTGGTTTGTTACAACTTTATTTTTGTTGCTCTGGCCATTGGTTACAGTGTTGTACTGGGCTGGTTTCCGCCCAATTGGGGTAATTTTGATTAAGTAGGGCTGGGAAAAAAATAGTGTTGGGTTGGTAGATGAAATTTGGGCTGCTTTTGTCAAAATTTGGCAGGTATTTGACAATTTTGTTTAATGTTTAACGGTTTTAAACAGGTTTCTGGCAAGGTTATGATTTGGTCTCTTTTTTTTATTGAATTGGGCGGGTTTTAAGTTGTGAATGGGCTGGAAACTGGCAATCTGATCTGGCAACACTGACTGGTTCCTTTTATATAGAAGTATATGAGAACATGAGCCTACTTCCTACCTCAGTAAACATTGTAAACATGAGTTTATGGTCTCAATCTCTAGTTTCAAGTCTTCTTCAATACAGCATGATGTTCATTTAGTAAATTATGGTCCCATTTAGAGTCAAATAGACCATAAAGCAGGGGATGCTTTAGGGCGGGGCTACCTTGTGATTGACAGGTCGCTACCACGGCGTTGTCCGGTCTGGAAGTTGTCCCGTATTATCATCTTATAACTTTAACCCTTTCACAGTGTGTTTATGTCTTGTCCAGCGTTAGGTTGTACTTAGCTCCACCCTCTCGTGTCACAAGATGGTGACGGGCAGAAACCAAGATAGCGACGGCCAAAATGCCGAACTTGTGGCTTCAAAACCGTAGTCTATAAACCAATGGGTGACATCACGGTGACTACGTCCACTTCCTATATACAGTCTATGCTCCCGTCATAAGAACTGCGGCCACTAGAGGGTTTTGTCACTTGAACGTAAACAGATCTGATGATGATCAGTAGTTTCACTTCACGCAGACCCTCTGCCGCTTTATGCTTTCTTGCTTTCTTGCTTCGGCTTTTGAAAACAGATATGGCGTCACGTTACTCAGACTACAACAATAAAAGCAGTAACTTCCTTCTACCTCCACATAGACTCAAATGAAGCAAATATATCAATTCAGGCATTTAAAAAAAAAAAGAAAATCGCCATACATAGGTGAATCGATTTCTTTTCCCACCCCTATGGGCCATAAGATGAAGGTACAAGGCAGCGAATGAAGATAAGCACAAGGGAGGTTTTACCTATAGGGAAATAAATCCTGAAAGAAAGGTTGGGGATTGGCTGCTTGGACTAAAAACATGCTGCTTTTACATAAGAGTGCACAACTTGAAGGTTCTCATTCACTATCTTTATATTACGAAGTCAGCACCAGCGTTGTGTTTATGTTATCTCAGCACACAGGGCTTGGGTAACCTCCTATTTCCTTCAATTTGATGAGATCAGTTGTATCAGATTTCCCAGGAGAACACGCCCTGAGGCAGTTGTGTCTCATCAAACAAGCTGAGTTTTGTCAACATATCATGTGTTTGTTGAGTTTGGCCAGTAGATCATTTGCATGGCATAGTGACAGTGGTGTCTATGGGCAGAGAAGTAGCACAAATGGGCTGTTTTGTTTTTTGTTAATCCTTAGTTACTCCGTGTTCTGAACATACAGGACCTCTTTTAAAATGAAGAGTTGTGTTGATTCCTGTGTATCCGAGCTGACTCGTAATTTCCTTAAGAGACTTTTCCTGGAGAAATCACAGCTGTGTGTAATATTTTAACGTCCTGTACACAGAGCTAGATAGCCACCTTCTTGTGAACATCAAGGCCCAAATCCAATCCGGCCCCTATACCCTCCCACTCCGTGACAGAGTGAATGAAGCCCCCTCCTTTAAGGTGGAGGGCATAAATACAGCAGCAAGCTTTGGAACGAACTTCCCTCTCCGGCAAGGTTAGAATGAGCCCTTCATATCTACTGAAGAAGCAGGTCCTCTTCACGGAGTCCACCACAAAGAACGTATATTGCCAAGAAGTGAAAGTCAATTGTTCGTTCTATTGCAACATCAGCGTCCAGCAGCAGAGCTACGCTTCCGCCATTCTGGACACATTCAGGCAGCATTTAAAGGCCCGATGAGGGCGCAGATTGCAACCAACTGAAACTTCTCCAGTGTGCCAAGAGTGTTGGAGAACTACGGTGGCCGAAGCGAAAACGCAAAAGTCTCTCTCTAGAGCCAGTGTTTGGTTTGTCCATTCTGGGGTACTGTAAAAACATGGCGGTGCAACATGGCGGGCTCTGTGTAGAGGACCCGCTCCCTATGTAGATATAAACGTCTCATTCTAAGGTAACGAAAACACACCGACTCTTATTTTCAGCTGATTATACACAAAACATAGTTATAAATATTATATTCCATTTCTGCCAATAGACACCCTGAAATGCTACACACTGTTCCTTTAAATACTGTAGCTGGTGGGGGCAGGGGGCATTTTAACTATTTTACAGAATATATTAGTTTAATCCGTAGAAATGCAACATATTTTATAAGGTTTTATAATCTTAGTCTACATAAAATAAATGTAGCGGAGTAAAAAGCATACTTTTTATGACAAAAAAACGTATCAGCGTATCGACTTGCTCGGTGTCTGCCACAGCTCACAGAATATTTGCCTCTAAAGGTCGACGTTATGGATAAAGTCTATCATCATGTATTTTTATCTCATTCATTTCAAAAATCTATTGAGAAACAGTTTATGGATGAAACAACCACACGGCCTTTCTTTGGCTGATCAAATGAATAAATACCTGACAAATCAAGGTACCTCATTACATTGACGAAGGTACTGTACATCCAATGGTGTAAATTGTCACTCGTACTTGCCTCCGCAGTAGCATGAAATCAAAGCAGTCATTAAAGTACAAGTAAGCCATGATATCAGTCTGTAAAAGAGAGAGAGGTTGGATCATCATCGGTCTTCATCTCAGTAATTAGTGCTTGCCATTTCACCATCATCGCTGTCCAATGACAGCCAGGTGTCTCAGCATCACAGAGCTTGTTAAGCAGCTCAAAGGAAGGAAAGATCCTTTTCCATCTGAAACTGAATATCCTGTAATTAGCACAACAATAAATCATTATCCACATGTTCTCTCTGAGAACTGCACCGCCTCATTTGCGTAGCGATTTCCGTATGAGAACATTACAACTGCCCCGAAACTCACAATCACAACAGTTCTGTGTGGACTCGTGAAGATCACGGAGAGAAAAACTGTCAAACGAGTCGACAAACACACACACACACACACACACACACACGTCGGCTTTCTACCCTCTGGGGCCATTTTTACCAGCTGGAAGTAGAAGCTCTATGCAATATGGAAGAAATTACATCTGAGAAAACAATAACAAGAACACTATGATAAAAATCAATCCAATACAACACCCAGAAAAAAAGCTACGAAGCCAATTTCAAGGTTTAGAAGTTTAAAACGCTCGACTTTTTCAATCCAAATCTTTAGTATGTTTTTGAACGAAAGGTCCACATACTTGCCAATAGGTTACGTGGCCATAGAGTTTAAACAATTAGTCAATTAATTGTACACCGAAACTCCATCACTGCTTTGGACATGTAGCACATTGTCCCTCACCACTGAGCAATCATTGCAAATAGCAACTTTGCTCTCCGTTTCAGACACTCCACAGCGCAGACATATACTGATCAACCATAACATTATGACCACTACCTGGTGAAGTGAATAACATAGATTATCTCCTTACAATGGCACCTGGCAGTGAGGGGGATATATTAGACAGCAAGTGAACATTTTGAACTTTGAACTTTGTGTTGGAAGCAGAAAAAATGGACAAGCGTAAGGATGTGAGCGACTTTGATAAGGGCCAAATTGTGATGGCTGGACGACTGGGTCAGAGCATCTCAAAAACTGCAGCTCTTGTGGGATGTTCCCGGTCTGCAGTGGTCAGGACCTACCAAAAGTGGTCCAAGGATGGAAAACCGGTGAACCAGGGACAGACCTGAGGCTCATTGATGCACGTGAGGGGCGAAGGCTGGCCCGTGTTGTCTGATCCAATAGAAGAGCGGCCTGTCATATTGGAGGAAATGTTCATATCTGGCCGATGCCAAAGTTTAATTTTAAAGACATTATCTGCCGATCCCGAGTACGTGCCGATATCATTGTGCATCCCTAATTAGCTCCTCACGGTTGTATGCCTCTGCCAACCAGTCAAGTTGCAGTTTACATCCATGTCTGTCCAAAATGTCAGTGGCCAAAAATGTGATTTGTGAGGTCACAGGGACCTTTGACCTTTTGACCACCAAAATCCAATCAGTTCATCCTTGAGTCCAGCTGGACGTTTGTGCCAAATTTGAAGAAATCCCTCCAGGCGTTCCCGAGATATTGCATTCACGAGAATTGATCGGGTGTATGGACAGATGGACGTACGTACGGATGTATAGCAAAATCTGTTAAGTAAATAAATAAATAAAAAATCAGCAACATGAAAAAAATAAACAAGCAAATTCCCAAGAGTGCACAACATGTTCATACATTAGTTAATTCATTCCTTTGTAACAGATACTGTACAGTTCTTGTCTCAGGGAATCCTCCATGAGGTTGTTTTTCAGGAAGTCCATGAATTAACCCAACATCTCTTTAAAGTCCTTGGGTATCCCCTTTCTTAAAATGTTAATGTTTCCACAGAAAGACAGCTTGATAATCCCTTTAACCGCTGGCTGAGAGGTGTTTTTTTGTGGGGTTTTCCAGAACAAACCAAACCTCATGTTTGATTAATTGTCAGAAAATAATGAAAAAATGCCATCCATAATTCCCCAGAGATGTCTTCAGGCCAAAGATATTCAGTTTACTTTTACAAAAGAATAAGAAATCCAGCATATATTCACATTGAGAAGCAGGAAGGAGTGACTTTTTGCTTAAAAATGACTTAGTCATTTTTTTTTTATTATTCATTTTTCATACCATCAATTTTATGAGATGGTGTAAGATGTAAGACATGTTGTGTACATGAACTTTCATTCTTAACCTTGGAAACAGTAGTTTGACCAAAAAAATATATAACTCAAGGTCCATTTACTTTACCTTTTGTCAGTGCTTTCAACCACATCTCAGTCTTCCTCAGGAGGACCGTGAGATGTAGATGAAGGCACCAAAAAAAGCAAGTTGGGTTTTTTTGTTCGTGTTTTGGTCAACCTTTATACTAGTATATATGTTTGGAAGCCACAGTTTGTGGTATTGCATTGTATTGGCTTATATTATCAAGAATACAAGTTATTCTGTAAAAGCAAGCATGTAGAATTCTGGTGTCCGTTAGTGGACCCCTATGGCAGGACACGTGACTGTAGATGGACACACAGGCCCTGTTCAAACCTGGTATTAACATGCGTCTCAGGGTGATCCGATCACAAGTGGACAGCTCCAACTAAGTACAGGTGTGAACGCACTCGAGATGCATGTTAATACCAAGTCTGAACAGGGCCATACAAAGGTCACAGACACTGAATCAAGTACTGTAGTTTGCATCCCAGGTGAGCGTGGCCTCGCACTGCTGTTTTGCATGGATTCGATAACATTGACTGAGCAGAGTGGAAACTACTCCAGGAAGCCCACCTCAGTGCTGTTTGTCTCAGAGCTGCTGAGGACAGTTGACTCTGCCTGTACTGTGCGATGGATTTGCATTGCAAATGTGGGCAGAGGGACCTGTTTGAACACTCACAACCTTCCCCATGGGGCACATCACATGGTCGTCAACACGACGGCACCGGGTACACTCCCGCCCCCCCCCTCCAACCCCACTACTACCTACACACACACACACACGCACATACAGGAAGTGTTTGTTCAGCTGAAGAGTTGAGAAAGTGGTTGTGATCATTCCTTTTTAATAGAAACTGTAACTGATTCCAACTATTTTTTATCTTTCCACACTCTGTCTCTGTCTGTTTTGTAAAGTTGTGACTGATCAATTAAGTGACTGATCAATTAATCCAGGTAATCCTATAACGGGGTAAATATAACCTTTATTCTATTCAACCCCTAGAGAACATTAAAACGCACTGAAACACACTGATAAGTGCCGCTATTTATTTATTTTAAATATATGGTTTATGAGGCAGAAAATTTGTGGCCACAACAAGTTGATGCTACAATCTACAGTGCTGCATTCAAGGCGCACTAAGAAAAATTGTATATACAAGTTCCGACTGGGAATAAGGATCATGAGGACTTTGAAAGGATTCAACATGCTGCTGCTGTCAATCTGCAAAATTATCAAGATCATGTGAACAACAATTTGCCGTTTTATCACTGTTTACTGCCCGAAAAATATAAACTGTTATGTAGTCTAGACTAGAGCGGTGGTTCGGTTCCTAAAGTTTTTCACGTCGAGGACCCCTACACTTGCACAGACCCCCATTTGATAAGATTTTGTCCCAGGGTCCCCCATCTGATCTTTTAGATGTTTTATAACAGAAACCGTATTAAACCCATAACCAAAATAGTCGTACATTTCTGTCATTGTGTTGCTTATGGATGGAATTATAGTGAAAATATATTCCCCAGACCCCACTTTGATAACCACCGGTCTAGAGATCTATAGGGGTTCATGTTTCTGAGTACCATCTCCGACCCAAGACTCAAATCAGGCCAGGTCCAAATCACTGTATATTCAGTCTAATCTGGATCAGGCAGGGTCCCCGTCTATTGGCTCGGGTCTATGCTCGCTATCACCTCTCTGACCATGTGATACATAAGGGGTCTGATTGGGTCCACTGTATTCGGGATCTGGTCTAACTATAAGTCTGATCTGGCTGTCCTCGGGTCCCTTTTGGACCGGTTATGTTAGGGTTCTGGTTTCTGATTTCCACAGGTCAGTTTTGGAATTAGGCGCAAATACTTCGGATAGTTTGTCTGGAAATGTAGTTTGAACGAGAAAATTACCAACAATAATCAACTATGACAAAGCTTTAGGTCCAAAACTATATACCAAATATGAATAATGAAAACAAATGTTCATTTAAGGGGACATAACCAAGATGAATAGGGTAAAAAAATAAAATAAAATAACTTCCCCAGTTGATTACTTACATTAAGAATATTATTTTCTTCTATTACAAATCGTCTGAAAATGTATGTTTAAATATGCAAATGAGGCATTATCATATCAAATATGTGCTAATTTGCATACATTTCCAGAACAGTAATCTGGACATTGGATAAAGCCAAGTTCAACATTCTTGTTTCATTTTGTTGACATATAGAGTCAAAGGTTTTTACAGAGGGAAGTTTGAATATCTGTTTTTATCAAAATACAGCCATTAAAAAACTTCATTTTCACCATGTTTTTAGAAATAAAATGATGCATAAATCAGGCTATGAATGATATATGACCTCAGTGAAACCCTTCATAATATAGATAGTAATGAAACTGGAAAGTTTGGTGGATGTAAGAGATACTGAAGGGGAGATTTCTGGCTGAGAAAAAATCATTTGAAGATATGGATTGTGAAGACACTACAGGTGAATAGGGTAAAAATATATAAATATATAAAAAATAACTAATAGAAATCACCATGAAACTTCCCCAGTTGATTACTCACATTACGACAAATATTTTTTGTATTACAAATTTTCTGAAAATGTTTGTTTAAATATGCAAATCAGGCATTATCTAATGCTAAATATTGGTGAATTCAGGAGAAATCTACAGACGCAAATAGACAAAGTAATAAAATAAACACCTAAATGTGAATATTTTGAACCATGTTTTGCCTATATAAATTGATGTATTTTCATTTCAGAGACCCCAAAAATACACAAAACAATGATTTGTTTAAATGTTGATTTTAGACGATCTAAGATCCTTATCTTATGCGCAAAAGTTATTATATCTTTGATATTTAGCTCCAGTAAACTAATAAGTGGACCTTGAGTTCACTATGATAGCATGACATATTGGTGCAAAAAGAAGGAAAAAAAAAAACATTTGAATGCGATTAAAATCGTTCATATTTGATCATTATTGTTAGGTATTTTTCCATTTAAATGCAAAACAAATGATCACGTGGTTTTGGTAAGATGAATCAGTTCAATGTTGCCATTTAAAAAAAAAAAAATACTTTAAATATCCCGACGTACCATGAACGCAGCGCTACAATCTATTGTTCACTCCCTTCACTCAAACCCCGCCCACGCTGTGAGCGGCGCGCTGTGATTGGCTGAATCAGAGTGCGGTGCCGTCATCGCTCGGAGCGCCCATTCATCTCTTCACTTGGGCGTTGGACTCCGCATCTTATTAGCAACAAGGGAAATTTCTCCATTTTGCAGCCTGTCTACAGCGACACGGCCACCGAGCTGGGATTTTATTACTTCTCCTTCACCTGTCAGCTTTTTTACTGCTATTTTTGAAAAACCCCTCGTCGCTTTAAACTGGACTTTTGCTTTCCATTTTTTCCCCTGTGAACTTTTTTTCTTTGTGCACAGAGAGAGAGAGAGAGACAGCAGCGAAGAGCTTTGCGTTTCAACAAAGAGGGCTTGTGGGTCTTTGTTCGGTTTTTTTTTTTGGATCGGTTGAGTTTCTTTGTTGGAGCGAAAAAAAAGCATGGGAGCGCAATTGTCCAAGACACCTGGAAAGGCTGAAATCGCGGTGGAAAAACACGGAGAGGTTGGTGCTTCACCCACCAAGACCAACGGACAGGTAAATGAGGTTTTATCATCCAGACTCTGAGCATCCATCACCGGAGAGAGCCGCTCCGCTCTGGAGGCGGCTGCGCAATCCGTGCGTAATTGTGGAGAGATTGAATGGAGACGCGCGGTGGGAGTTTAAAACCACACGGAACGACTTGTGTTTTTTAATTCTGAATAGATTATATAGTTCATGAGCAACAGTTGAGCGTTTGATATTTCCATTGTTTGGTTGGAAACTGTATTTTGAGCTGATATTTAAAGGGAATTTGGCAAAATAAGCGGTTATTTTCGAGGAAGGAGACAATTTGGTTGTTGAAATCATTCTGAATTGTAAGATTTGAATGAAATCATGTGTTGAATGGTTGATTTTGGGAAATGCACTCCAAATTTTTTTTATTTCAGGATAATAATAATGTACAGCTTTTTTGAATGAAGTCGCCTCTCGATGCGTAAATTGGAAAAAAAAAAATGCTGAATAAGAACGAGATGCAACAGACAGCAACAAAAGGCTGAGTGAGTGCGCTCCGGCACCGCTCCTTTTGTTGCAGATGCTCGACTAGAAAGTGGAGATGGCAGCCTGCTATCACACAGGAGGGAGGGGGTGGGGGGGAGAGAGAGTGAGAGAGAGAGACAGAGAGAGAGCTGGTCTTACTGGCTCCTTTTAGAGTTTGGATTTTGGACAAAATATTACAATTCAGAACCCAGTTTAGATTTTTATACATTTTGGGGAATGTGTGTGAACTGTGCTCTCCGTGATGTGCTCAACTAATGAGCATCTGCTGTTTTAATGAGCAGCTGCTTTGTTGTTGGAGCGACCATGCACGCACCGACCTCTTGTGATCCAGCCGAGGCACTGCGTTCACTCTGCTCAGGATGGGAATGAATTCAGGGTTGTAAAGATGAGCAAACATGTTGCCTTTTTAGTCTAGTGCATGACTGTGATTGTGATTATCTCCAAGTTTAAAAGCTTGAAAGTGTCCACTGAGTCCAGGCTGAATGAAGTGAGAGTGTGCTTTTGTCCCTGCTGATTTGTTGGTGTCTGCTGCCCCTGGTGGTCCATCAGTGGAACACAGTCCGGCTGGAGGCTTGAATCCATGCCAGCCTCTTTTACATGACATTAACAAGCCACTGTTTGCTCTCTCTTTTTAGGAAAACGGCCATGTTAAAGTGAACGGGGATGCCTCTCCCGCGGCGGCCGAGAACGGCAAAGAGGAGGTGCAGGCCAACGGCAGCGCCGGGGCCGAGGAGAGCCCCAAGGAGGAGGAGGCCAACAACAAGGAGGAGGAGGCCGCTGCCCCCGCTGAGAAGGATGCAGTGGATGGGGTAGAGAAGGTAGAGGCAGCATCCCCTGCTCCCGCTGAGGGAGAGGCGGCAGCGAAGACGGAGGACGGCGCCACGCCTTCCACCAGCAACGAGACCCCCAAGAAGAAGAAGAAGAGGTTCTCCTTCAAGAAGTCCTTCAAGCTCAGCGGCTTTTCTTTCAAGAAGACCAAAAAGGAGACAGGGGAAGGAGCGGAGAGCGAGGAGGCGGCTGTAGCGGCGGCGGCAGCATCCACGGAGGAGGCCAAAGCCGAGGGCACAGAGGAGGCAGCGGCCGCTGGCGAGGAGGCCAAGCCCGCTGAGGGGGAGGCTGCACCTGCCGCCGAGGCTGCCAAGGAGGAGGTAGAGGCCAAGCCAGAGGTGGCAGCAGCAGCAGCACCAGCAGAGAAACCTGCCGAGGAGGCCAAGGAGGCCGCGCCCGTAGAGGAGCCAAAGGCGGAGGAGAAGCCGGCGGAGGAGGCGCCCAAAACAGAGGAGGTCGCCCCGGCCGCGCAGGAAGCAGCGTCAGCGGAGGCTCCGGCCGCAGCAGCCGCCGAGGCCGCCGAATAAGTTGGGAAAAGAGGAGAGAAATAAAAAAAAAAAAAAAGAAGATAATCAAAGAACATTTCCCTGTTTGTATGTTGGAGTGACGCCAGGTCCTGGCTTTGAAGAACTTGTCTACAACCAGGGATATTTTAAAGCTTTTCTTTATTTTTTATTTTTGGTTTCCATTCCCCCCTCCGCCCCCTTACACAAAACCCATCTCGGTCCATTGTTACTTCCATTCCAGCGGGCTAGGGAGGTGGGTGGCTTCAATATGTACAACAGATTAAATACATCCACACTCTGCCATATATTTTTTCATCAGTATTATTTTTTTTTTTTCCTTTTGAATTTTTTTTTTATACAAAATGTAAACAAAATGGTATGGACATGCCCATGGTATGAAGGAGACGGGGGGTAGAGCTGTAAATGAAGGGGGGTGGGGGGGTTATGGGAGGAGTTGGGTGGGGGGCTGGACGTGCCACAGACTATTATGAAATGAGTAGTCTTAAAAAAACAAACTATGAGACCAACATCTATATCCACCATACGGTTGACAACACTACGTCATTTATACGATACGACGACAAGAGAATCCCAGAGTTAGGTTTGTAGGAAGTCATATAGGAGCTTTTCACTTCTCATTAGCTGTACCAGTCAGTGATTCAGTAGAAATACAAGTTGTATAGGCTTTATTGTTTATTGTTGGTTTTATGACCTTAATAAAAATGTAAGTATGTATAGGCGGGGTGTTTTTAACTGTGATTATTGTACAAAATGAAATCTCGATCAAGAAGCACATGAAGTTTGCAGCTCTTTTTTCCACCCGCTCATTTTTGTAAAATAACAACAACACACACACACACGAAAAAAAGAAAGAAAGAGAAAAGTCATCCCGGAAGACCTTCTTAAGCAATTTTGAACTCCAAACCAAGCTGTGATAAGTGGAATGGTTAACTGTTTATATACTGTGGTATGTTTTTTGATTACAGCAGGCGATGCTTTTTCAGTGGTCTTTGACAAAAATTTAAGGAATCTATCAGATGCAAATGTTTGTGTAGCATCTTGTCTTTCTCTCTCTCTCTCATTCTCTCTCTCTCTCTCTCTTTTTCCTTTTGTAAATACTGGAGAAGCTTTGACCAGTTTGACTTAGAGATGGAATGTAACTTTGCTTACAACAAAAATTGCTATTAAACTCCTCTGCTTAAGGTGTTCTAATTTTCTGTGAGCACACTAAAAGCAAAAATAAATGTGAATAAAATCTGAGCTGCATCTGTCGTTTTTTGTTGTATTTTCACACCGTAGTGACATTTAGACTAATTAGATTTTAAAAAGGGATTCCTGCTATACATTTGTACTGCAGCAGCTCAGCTCGGGATGTATCGATACAAGTACCGATACCCGGGTACCTTTGGGTATGGGCCGACACAGAGTACTGATCTGACACCAGTATTTAATTAATAAGCTGTATGTCTCACTAGGGGTGTAAGAAAATATCAATACACATGAGTATCGCAATATTATGTTGTGCGATACTGTATCGATTTTTAATTAACCTCTGTAGCGTAGCGGGCTCTCTTTTAAAGGTCCCATATTGTAAAAAGTGAGATTGTCATGTCTTTTATATTATAAAGCAGGTTTAGGGCTTTATAAATACTGTTAAACTATCAAAACGCTCAATATACGAAGAAATACACACAGCTCGTATTTAGAAATTGTGTGTTTGAAACAAGCTGGATTTCTGTCCATTTGTGATGTCACAAATACACAATATTTAGACCATTACACGGTTTTAACCTTAAACATTGTAAATGTGTCCCAGTATAGTTCCTGTTGCAGTGTATGTAAATAACATCAGCTGGCAGGAAGTAAACATGGACCCAAACTGTTGCCTAGCAATGCAATTCTGTTGAAATGCGCTAAAAGGGAGCGTTTCAGACAGACGGTAAATACAGGTATATTCAGGCAGACAGTATGAGGAAAATAATTGTGTATAAATGTTTTTTGAACATTACAGCATGTAAACATGTTCTAGTGGAAACACAAAATACAAGTATGAACCTGAAAATGAGCACGATATGGGACCTTTAAAGCTAGAGTGAATATAGTTGCATCATATGAAACTAATTGCACTAGCTTGTTATGAAGGAGGCTAAATAACGCTCCAAACTTACGTTCAATTTTGGCGAGGAAAAACTGGCATGGCCATTTTCAAAGGGGTCTTCTTGACCTACCATTCAGTGGATGCTTGAGTCCCTTTTCAGCACCTTAAGTGCATATTTTCAACATGTGGAGCCGAACCCAAACCTACAGTATATTCTTACCATGAGCTACTTATTGGACTGCAGGACCACGCTGCTCCTGTCCCTCATACATGCAAACCAAGATCAAAGACTGGTTTCAATTGGCAGCAGCTTCCTGTTAGCAATGCTGATGCAAGTCAGTGGGAATGGAAACAATTTCTTTCAACATCTCGTCTCGTGCTGTGCCACTTATCTACGCGTTTTTTGTTTAAAAATGCTTGAAAGGATGTGATATATTGCTCTGAGACAAATGGGTTTTATTCTCCATTGTCTTGTACTAGCATCGATGCCAGTGCTAACACACGGAAAGACACATGTCAGTTTCTCTAAAACAAAAACACCAGTGTGAAAACATCCTGAATGCCTCATTAGTGATCCACAGTGTTTACTGATTAGCGTTAACACAAATTTGATTTGACGCCTCTAGTTTCTTTAACGCATTTCTGCAACTTTTAGTGATTTCTACGTTATAATGGGCTTCTTTTTATAGCTACTGGCATCATATGAAGCTAGAAAACTGAAGGAATCCATTGGTGCCAACCATGCCATACTGGCTTGTCGGGAAGGAGGTTAAATAATGTTCAAACGTGCCCTAAATTTGGCGAGGAAAAACTGTTGTGGACATTTTCAAAAGGGGTCCCTTTGACCTCTGACCTCCAGATATGTGAATGAAAATGGGTTCTATGGGTACCCACGAGTCTCCCCTTTACAGAAATGCCCAATTTATGATAATCACATGCAGTTTGGGGTCAAAAACATGCAGTTTAAATGTAAACACACTGCGCATGTGTTATATCCTGTGGTCTTAATGCTCAGGCGGATCGGAATCCTTAAGAATATTCCTGAATCCGGATCATGATCCTGATCGCCACCAAAATCTAATGGATTGTTTATTGTGCTACACCCCACCCCTACAAAAAATGGTATCCAAATCCATCGAGGACTTTTGGAGTAATCCTGCAAACAGACAAAAAAACGCCGGTGAAAACATAACCTCCTTCCTAGGCCTTCGGCCTTGGCTGAGGTAATAACGGCTTCTGTTCCCCGTCAGAAAGGCATGTCTGCTTCTCCAAACCGGGGGCGTGCCGACCGTCATCTACCTTAGGTAATACACTGACTATGGATCCAAACTATCCCTTTAGGGGATTTCACCCCATTTGGTTTAAAGGTATGGTCACAGTTGTCTTCTGTATGATTACATTGTCCCAGAACAGGATGTGATGTCACAGTTCTAATGTAGGTAGAACAAAAATAGTGAACAGAGCCATCAGCAGCTGTAAACGTTGTGTGAGAGTGACGCTGCAGGTTGTAGTCTGGTAGTAAAACTGTACAAAACAAGGCACATCGCTAGAAATCACTGGTATAATAGTGACTTGTCCGTTCCTAAACAACACCGTGCATCAGTGTTTCAATCGGCTAAACGTGCACATCTGCACATTCCTCAAAGTTTATCAAAGGTGAAGTCTAATCTGCGAGTCCTCCGGGGTCAGATGGAGGACAACACACTGAAACAGGAAATGCACACTTGAATTTGAGCCTCTTACAGGCTTTACTTGAAGTAAATAAAGAACTCAGTGTAATGTGACGACATTTTAACAAAAGCGTACTGCAATCAGCACCAGCCTCTTACTACAGTATACGCATCTCATCGTCAGGGCAACCATGACTCATCCGCATGATGAGTAATACATAAAGACTGATGATTAAAACTGAGCATATGCCTAATAGGTACCTACCATACACAGCAGACAGAACTTGGAATTGTCAAATGAAAATAATAAGTCATTGAAAGTGCATAGTGATCGGATTACAAACTCAGTACATCCATAACTCTCTGCGTACATAGCCAGAGATCTGAATGTTAATACCCAAGTAATGTAAACCAAGGCCTCCAAATCAATATGTTTCAGTCTGGTAATGGACCTTAGCTGATGTTTTATCTTAGAATGTTGTTAATAGATCTGATTTTGGACAGAATAAGACAGCACGGCTAATACTACCAATACTACTGATGAGAGGCAGTGTGAGACTCAGTGTGAGGGACCCAATGGCCTTGACAATTTCACTTCACTACTACTGCAAAACAAAGACTTTCTGAAACTCAAGAGTATGATGAAGCAGGTAAAAGGCTTGAAAACAATAGTGCCTTTCTGACCTTTATTAAAGCTGCAGTAGGCAGTATATTTTTGGCATCATTGGGCAAAAATTCTATGATAACCTTTCAGCATATTGTAATTCAAGTGTTCTGAGAGAAAACTAGACGTCTGCACCTCCTCATGGCTCTGTTTTCAGGCTTTAAATAATCTAGCCTGTGACGGGTCAATCACAGGTCATTTAATTGAGAGAGCGTTCCTATTGGCTGTGCTCCGGTCATGTGACCGGAACTTGGCGTCCCTTCACCAGATTTCACAACGGCGGCGACGTCACAAACTTTCCCATTTTACAAAACATTTGAGGAGAGAAATAGGCATTACAGTAACAGAAAATTTATTCATATTTGATCAGCGCTGCCCAGTTTGACCGTTTGGTCAGAGTTCAGAGTGATTGACAGCCGGCTCTCATAGACAGCAGCTGGACAGCGGACCTCAGATCAGCTCTTACTGCTTGTTTTCCTCCAGTATGTGAAATCTTGCAGATGCCATTGGGAGCACCGGAGGATACCGGAAGACACCGGAGGACACAGAGGAACAGGATTTTTGATCTGTTTCAAGTACTACTGTCACGAAATAGTGACCGTTTTATAAAAATAACTTTTTTAAATCATATTTGCTCCAGTCCCGCCTACTTCAGCTTTAAGCTAAATCTATTATTTAATTTAATTTTTTTCTCTATTTTATTTGATTATTTATTTATTTACTTTTTATTTTATTATTTATTTATTTTTTCGCTCTCTTTCAAGTGACCCAGACCAACATGGGGTGGGGGGGAGAGGGTCCTCTTTCTATGTTTTTATTTCATGTCACAGACACTCAGTTATGTTCTGCATTGGATATGATGACCTTTGCCATGTCTGCAAAAAAAAACAATAAAAAAGATTTAGGAAGAAAAAACAATGGTGCCTTTCTACTCAAGCTACCAGCAGTATATTTCAAATCTATGACCAAAACTGAAAGTGGTGATCTTGATCAGAAAGAGAAGGTGAGGAGGATTCACAGTCAGCACTGAAGGTTTCACATGAGCCCCATGAACAGCAGAGTGAAGCCAGCAGTTTGGCCTCAGATATCTCAGTCCCTGAACGCACCATGCATCATTTTATAGCTGGCAATGTTGATTCCAGCTATAAACATCCTCCTACCTCAGTCATGGCTGATGTTCGTTCCTCTGTGTCTTCCAGGCTGGCTACACAACAACCTCTGCATGTTGAAACAATGAATAAACATTAAAGCTAGTGGCTAAAATGAAACGTTGCCAGCTTGTTCACTAGTTGTTCATTAGTTAGCTCACCTGTCAGTCAGTCCTGCAGCGTTTCCCTCTGGTCCTCTCTCTCCTGCAGCTGTCCCTCACACAGGAGACGAACTCCGTTGAAAACTCGTGAAGTTAAACGTTTCTTTGATAGCTACTAAAGGAGCATTCCTGATAGAGGCTAATGTTCGGCTATTTGCAAATAATTAGGAGATACTGTTCAATTCGGCGTGCCTTAAACTTCACTCATGGAGTCGCCTGTTGTTCCCTGAGGCCTGTTTCCATCAAACCTCAGCGATAGTGCACGGCTGGAGAGTTATAACCGATAAACAGCATTTTTATTACATTTGAGTCGTCTTCGTTTGACTTTCTGTACGCCGAATTCACCAGAATGACGTATGCATATTGTAATTATCTTATATTGTGCTTTACAATATATTTACGCTTGTTGAAAAGCAGGGACCACCAGCTAACTTATCCACGCCCTCCACCTGTAGCCTACCTACCCACCGAGCTAGAGATGCTATCTGTTGGGTTAGAGCGCCCCCGTGTGGCTGCTCATCATCATTACACAGACCTGCTGAATCAAGTCTAGCTGGTTCAGTATAAGTTGGAAAAGATCAGATATAAACCACTCAGGGCTCGGTTAATACATTCAAACAAGTATGGCAACCATTCCTGGACTACTATAATGATGTCAACACTACAATAAATATAACTTAAAGGTCCCATATTATAAAAAAGTGAGATTTTCATGTTTTTTTTATTATAAAGCAGGCTTAAGTTCTATATAAATACTGTGAAAGTATTGAAATGCTTAATCCACGGAGAAACACACACAGCCCGTATTCAGAAACTCTGCATTTGAAACAAGCCGTCAGGATTTCTGTCCATTTGTGATGTCACAAATCTACAATATTTAGACCATTTCAAAGTTTTTAACGTAAACATTCTAAATGGGTCCCAGTTTATTCCTGGTTGCAGTGTATGTTTATGACATCAGATGACAGGAAGTATTCATGGACCTAGCAACGCAATTCTGTTGCAATTCCGTCAAAATGCGAAAAAAAACTGAGCTTTAAGACAGAGGGTGAATACAGGTATATTCAGGCTGAAAGTATGAGGAAAAAAAAGTTTTTTTTAACCTTACAGCATGTAAACATGTTCTAGTAGAAACACAACATACAAATATGAATCTGAAAATGAGCATGATATGGGACCTTTAATGCCTGTAACTTGTAACCATAACTTCATAGAATCAATGTAGATTCTTTTATTTTTTGTCAGTCTTCTTCTTCTTCTTCTTTTGGCAGGAATTATGAACTCCATCACTCTGGTTTTTATTAAACCTATCTCTTCCTACATTTTTTTCTTGCTCAATTGACACCAAACTTGCTCCGCTGCATCTTCAGAATGTCCTCCACAAATGATCCAGCCAGATTTTTTGATTTATCAAAAAATTGAGCCCACAGTGAATCAAAACGCTTTAGTGTAAACAGTACTGCACAGTCTCGCTAAAAAAAGCTCCAATGTTCATGAAAATAAATGACAAAATGTTGAGGTCATGGCAGATCTAGGGTGGTAAATTTCAGAATTTTATCTCAAAAACTGTATTTTTTACAGTATTTTGAATTTCATCCCCATTGCAGTCAATGGAAATCAAGCATTTTTAATTTTAATCAGTTTGGCACTTATAGAGCAATCAATCTGTATTAAAATACATTTCTCTGTGTTGTCTGGATATGTATGCAAATTCTCAGAATTTTATCTTGAAAACGGAATTTTTTACACTAGTTTGAAATCTGCCTTTACATGCCCCCCCCCCCCTAGGCAGTTAGCCCACCAAGACAGGGACTTGTCCTTTGGTGTCTGAGGTTGTGAGTTTGGGACCCGATTGAGGCAGAATGAACATGCTAATGCCTTAAAGGATTAATGATGTTGAACCGTCCGGTACTTCTCATTTACACACGTAGGCAAAATTGTTGGTACCCTTCCGTTAAAGAAAGAAAAACCCACAATGGTCACTGAAATAACTTGTAACTGACAAAAGTAATAATAAATAAAAATTCACTGAAAATTAACTAATGAAAATCAGTCATTACTTTTGAATTGTGGTTCAACAGAATCATTTTAAAAAACAAACTAATGAAACTGGCCTGGACAAAAATGATGGTACCCTTAACTTAATATTTAGTTGTACAACCTTTCGAGGCAATCACTTCAATCGAGTGATTTCTGTAACTCTCAATGAGACTTCTGCACCTGTCGACAGGTATGTTGGCCCACTCCTCGTGAGCAAACTGCTCCAGCTGTCTCAGGTTTGAAGGGTGCCTTCTCCGAATGCATGTTTCAGCTCCTTCCACAGATGTTCAATAGGATTTAGATCAGGGCTCATAGAAGGCCACTTCAGAATAGTCCAATGTTTTGTTCTTAGCCATTCTTGGGTGTTTTTAGCTGTGTTTTGGGTCATTATCCTGTTTGAGGACCCATGACCTGCAACTGAGACCAAGCTTTCTGACACTGGGCAGCACATTTCGCTCCAGAATGCCTTGATAGTCTTCAGATTTCATTGTACCATGCACAGATTCAAGAAACACTGTGTCAGATGCAGCAGAGCTGTTATGTTCTGGTTAAACAAAACGTGGACCCAAAAGCAGCACACACAAAACAGGTTTTTAAGGTGTAACAATAAAGAATTTATTATAATAATAAATTCAAAATGGTAGACAGGACAGGAGCGAGGAGCATGGGGAATGTGGTTCCAGTGTTCCTCCAGATGGTTATCCCAATCCACTGTGATCCAAGAGGAAGCAATGAGGTTGGAGAGTGAGCAGGTAGGAGCAGCAGGAAGCGGAGGCAGCTGGCAGGTAAGTATACCACACTAGGGCAAAAATATAAAAACAGGATGAGCACAACAGGAACCAAGTGAGCAAGAGCAAAGTCAAAAAGGAAGCTAACTAGCAAAGTAAGTGAGTCTGAAAGATTACTACCACTGTGGCGATGAAAACGATCTGGCGATGAATGGCAAGAAGACCAGGGTTGATATACTGCAGAGTGTGTGTTGATTGATGATTAGTGTCAGCTGCTCCAGCAACTACCGCCCAGGAGAGGGAGGAGGAGATGGCCACACCTCCTTCCAGACAGACAGACCAGACTAACAGGGTAAAACACTCAGGAGACAAAAGGACAGGGAAACAGAGGAAACACAGGGAAACTACTAGACTGCCCAGGACATAACATGACAAAAGCAGCCCCATAACATAACCGAGCCTCCTCCATGTTTCACTGTAGGTACAGTGTTCTTTTCTTTGTATGCTTCATTTTTGCGTCTGTGAACATAGAGCAGATGTGACTTGCCAAAAAGCTAAAGTTTTGTCTCATCTGTCCAAAGGACATTCTCCCAGAAGCTTTGTGGCTTGTCAATATGCATTTTGGAAAATTCCAGTCTCGCTTTTTTATGATTTGCGTCCTCCTCGGTTGTCTTCCATTAAGTCCACTTTGGCTCAACAATCTGACACTGATGTACCTTGACCTTGGAGTTCACCTCTAATCTCTTTGGAAGTTGTTCTGGGCTCTTTGGTTACCATTCGTATTATCCGTCTCTTCGATTTGTCATCAATTTTCCTCTTGCGGCCACGTCCAGGGAGGTAGGCTACAGTCCCATGGACCTTAAACTTCTGAATAATATGTGCAGCTGTAGTCACAGGAACATCAAGCTGCTTGGAGATGGTCTTATAGCCTTTACCTTTAACATGAAGGTCTATAATGTTCTTTCTAATCTCCTGAGACAACTCTCTCCTTAGCTTTCTGTGGTCCATGTTCAGTGTGGTACACACCATGATACCAAACAGCACAGTGACTACTTTTCACCCTTTAAATAGGCAGACTGACTGATTACAAGTTTGAAGATACCTGTGATGCTATTTACAGGACACACCTTAGTTTAATATGTCCCTATGGTCACATTATTTTACATCTTTTCTAGGGGTACCATCATTTTTGTCTAGGCCAGTTTCATTAGTTTGTTTTTTAAAATGATTCTGTTGAACCATAATTCAAAAACAATAGCTGATTTTCATTAGTTCATTTTCAGTGAATTTTTATTATTACTTTTGTCAGTTTCAAGTTATTTCAGTGACCATTGTGGGTTTTTCTTTCTTTAACGGAAGGGTACCAACAATTTTGCCTACGTGTATATCTTCTTCCTCCTCAAAACGCCCGATCCACAGCAGACATAATTTACATTTATATCTAATATTTCTTACTATATATTTATTAATTTTGGTGTTGGCCAGCCTCTCAGGTAGATGCAGATGCAGATGTTGGCATACTGTATAATGTGTAAATGTTTGAAAACCTGATAAAAACATTTGAATAATAATCATTACACAAACCTCTGAGCTAGCACCATATTTCAAGTAATACACATTTCAGCGAAACAGTATAAACGTTTTATTGACGAATACAAAATATTGAAATTTAAACATGAACTCTTTCTAGGTTCATCTACAGGTTCACCCACAGTTTCCTACACACAAGTTAAGTCAAGGTTTCCTTCAGAAGATAAAGCACATTGGAATAACACGGTTCAGGGTATCAAAGGACATAATTAGCATGTTGGATTCAAGGAATCCACTGATACGCTGCACAAGGAGGGACGATTCACAAGAGATTTACAAGTAGAAAATAGAGTCATAATAAATATAATGCTTCCGACAGTGATTCAGTGAAGAGTTGGATCCTTGGGGGGGGGGGGACAGCACCGTTGAGTTTTGTGTGTGTTTGTGGAAGTAGAAGAAGAAGAATTCAGGCACTGCTGGTCTGCTCAGTCTTCACACTGCTGAAGGAAAATGAGAGTTGGAGATTTATTCTAAATATTACGGGGGAAAAGGTGCGCTGCAATATGTAGAATAAGTAAAAACACAATTAGATTGGCCAAATTAAACATTTAAAAGGCAAATGAAACTTCACAGCATTCCTCATGAAGTGTGATTTTAATCATACACACGTGATTTCAGGAAGTCTAATGTCGCATTCTCACCAAGAGCCAAGCAAATTTTCGCCTCGCTTTACTCGCGCAAGTCGGACCACCGGCATCATTTGTGTCCATAATTACCAACAACTTTTCTTTCCACCATTTCCTCCATTGACCATGGAAGAAATAACCACTGTTGCTGCTTTGCTTGTGGAAGTCCCAGATATGTCAGACAACCAAACTCCGTTGTGTCTGGGTTCATAACATCACCCGGCGGAGAGCTGTATTCACATACAGTGCCATTGCACTGACTGTATCTAGCAAGCCACACGTCGCTACTGCGGTATGAACCCAAAATAAACAGATTGTGCTGTGATTTAATGTCAATAAACGGATCAAATGATGCCGAAATAACTACATAATGATGCAGATTTGTAAAAAGTCTGAATTGATGCTTTGTCAGGTCTGTCTGCAAGACGACAAGTAAACAACTTTCAAATTGCTTGTTTTCTGAATGGAGTTTGGATGGATCAGTGCCAGGCTATGCAGCTGCTCAATCAACACTCAACATAAAGTCATCTAGACATAAATACGGCAGCGACGCTGTTGTTTCTACCATAGAGAGTCTGTGGTTTATACACACACATTTATACACAGCGTTTGGTCCGGTCTCCGTACACATATGATGTACTCTCGTAGCTCTGGGGTGACCACAGACACATACAAGATTTATTTCCTCCTTTTCTGATTTAACAACATCAGGACGTCAGTGACGACAGGAGGAGAATCTCAACGCTGATAAGCTTTCGCGACACAGCGTCACACGAATGGAATATGCAAATTCCGTGTGTTCGCATTGTGTCATTCGCACCATTCGCGTTGCCCGGTGCGAATTCGCGTCTATTTGCGTCTTTGCATTGACTTTGTATGTAATCGCGGGATCACACTTTATTACAAACCAATCCAGAGCTGTACAGAACTGCATGCTAAACAAGACAGACCTACAGTATACTGGATGTACATGCACACAAGAAACCAGGTTACTCTTAGATTAGATACTGTGCTAACCTGGTTACTGTAAAATCTGCGTTTACACACACCAGGTCAGATTTTCCAATACACCTTGTTTAGGAACTAGGGCTTACTTTCTTTAACTGCATTAAGATATTCTGCTTTCCTTATTTTAGTGTCTGTGTGTGTGTTTCAGAACATTTGGACTGATGCAATGAGGACATGGCTCTGTAGTGAGAGTGCATAGTTTGCACAGAGCACTGCTGTGGATACTAGCTTTGTGTGAGTTTTTATCAGACTTGAATACAAGGATGCACGCTACGTGTAATGATCTTTCCTCTCATCCTGCTGCACTGCTGTCACAGCGATACGTCTTTAACTGTTTTTGTCATGCACACGTAAAAAGCAGGGCTGTCAATCGATTAAAATATTTAACCACGATTAATCGCATGATTGTCCATAGTTAATCGTGATGAACCACAAATTAATCACACATTTTATTTATCTGTTCAAAATGTACCTTAAAGGGAGATTTGTCAAGTATTTAATACTCTTATCAACATGGGAGTGGACAAATATGCTGCTTTATGCAAATGTATGTATATATTTATTATTGTAAATCAATTAACAACACAAAACAATGACAGATATTGTCCAGAAACCCTCAAAGGTACTGCATTTAGCATAAAAAAACTTAAGCCGCAACTTAAAAATCCCAAGTTGAGTTAATGCATCAAAGAAATTAGCGGCGTTAAAATGAATTTGCGTTAACACGTTCGCATTAACTTTGACAGCCCTGGTGAAAAGCTGATCAAAAAACTTGTAAAGGGCAAATTGAAAATATGCGTTCAAAGAAAAATGCAGTATCAGCATTAAGGTTTCTCTAATCCTCTTCCCTGGTTACAGAAAGCATTAGTGCAGAAAGCCGACAGTAACTGGGTTACTTTAGTGCACGTGAAAGCACTGCCAGACAGGTGTAAACACAGAACTTAACTGAATTTAAAACAGCATTCAGTCGCTCTGAACTGGACGTGAAGAGGTAGTGAGTAAATACAGAATAGCAAAAGAAAGATGTTTTGTGGAAGTGTGTGTGAAGACGTTGTTGGACAAATACTGGTAGAGAGGCTCCTCTTACCTTTTAGACTCAGTCTTCTCAGCGCCGATGTCCTTTGTTTTCTCTTCCTCTTTTATCTCTGCGATAGGAAGGAGAACAAAAGAATCATGTATAAAAACAACATCAGTCATTTCACCACTGTGGAAGCATTCACACTTGAGAATACCCACCGGTCTTCTTCTCCTCTCCTTCCTTCTTGTCTTCGTCCACTCGGGGCCTTTTTGCACCCTTCTTGTGATTGGCCACGTTCTTCCTGCCTCCCTCCCCCTCGTCCTCAGAGTCGGAGAACTCTTCATCACAGGCTATCCTCTTGTCCGTGGCACGAACTGCAAGAACACAACACACTCTGATGAATGATGCTACAACAAAATTAAAAAGTCTAATTTAATACAGTGGATTACTTTATTCAAATTGGAAGATTTAGTTTGAGTTTTTATAAATTGTTTTAGGGTGATGACATCTGGGAGGGGCTCAGCTTTTCTTAGATACTAGTAGGGAAAGCTTCAGACCATAAACTCATGTTTACAATGTTTACTGAGGTAATAAATCAAGTGAGAAGTAGGATCATTTTCTCATAGACTTCTATACAATCAGATGCTAACAGGAATATAGTTTCTTTATAGATCATTCACTAACAGTAAATGCTACCACATTATGAAATCAAGGAAGTCATCTATTTCAAGAGTCAGCAATAACCAGTATTTGTCACAAACACATTATTGTGACAAAGTTGAGCATAACGAGGAATAAACATGGGTATATCAACTCATCCTAACTGTGTGTAAGAGAAGGGATATGGAATGAAAATGAACAGCAGTCTTACTGGACAAGCGTTTGTCAGGATCCTCCGTGTCCTCGTCCACGGTGTCGTCCGGGATTGCGTCCTCCGGGATGGCCTGCATCTGCACTCCAGGAGCATGAGGCAGCATCCGCAGGTTCTCAAACAGTCGCTGCCTGAACACATCACATACACAAAGCCGATACACTCAGGTGAGTCTGGAGCCATTTAAATAACTAGCATGAAATCAATTGTTAAATAGACACAGGAATATTTGTTAGAAAATTAGGTTTATTCTTTATGTTTCATTCATGTCCGTTTCATTTAAAGGGCGGGTCCATTATGATGAGTTTCATATATCATGTAGCTTCCCAGAGGTGTTCCTTATGTATTCAAATGGGAGCATTCAAATCTTTGTCAAAGTATGTATGTCTGAGCGTCAAAATGCTATTTTCTATATGTCTGTGGAGCAATACAGTATATATTTGTGGTGCAACGGTTCAACAAGCCCAAGGTTCAGTTTGTATCGCGGTTTTTGGGTGATGGTTTCAGTTCAGTTTGTTTGGCACATTAGGGAGAAGAAAAACATAACCATTTTCTATGTGTTTGAACTCCAAAATATATACATAGATTGATTGATAGTAACAAATTATATTTCTATATTATATGAAGCCATATCACTGATTTTATACATGAAATAAAGCAGGGTACTTAATGGTCAAATGGGCCTATGTTCAGATAAATGCCTCCTATATGTCTCTGGAACCTCATCAAATAATTAATAACGGTTCAACAAGCCCACGATTCGGTTTGCACGTCATTATTGTAATTTTCTTTTTTACGGTTCAGTTTTGTATCCCTTATCCATAGTCAGTGTATTACGTACAGTAACTTAGATGGTGGTCGGCGCGCTCCCAGTTTGGAGAAGCAGACCTGGAGTACCGACACGGAAGCTAAGCTGCTGATGTGGACTCCACGTTAGATCAGATCCAAAAGTAACACAATAACACAAACAAGTTACAGCTGCAAGTGGCAGTTCGCCAAGAGCCTTTTTCGCTCAAGGTACTCTTGTGGACATAGCTCGCAAGTTTCGAGATGATGGGCCAAATGGTTGTTGACTTATTATCTTCGAAATGCAATAAGATATCAACAAGCTTTATGCAACTTTTGATGAGCTCGGTCCAATAATGAGCCACAGAAAATTTGGTAGCAATCGTCAATAAAGTAAATTGAGCTCACTGCCCCTTTAATTTGTCCCTTTAATCAAGTTTAGAGATAGTTTAGTACTGACAATCCACCAGGTTGGATGTGTCACTTGGTTCTGTTTACACCGGTCTGTTAGTTGCTATCTTATTTCAGACTACCGCGCGCGTGTCCATGTGCGCGTGCATCCTAATTAGAAGTTAATAATGCTCATATTAAAAATAATCATGAGCCCCTCAGTCATAAAGGTTAAATGGTTTTTACTGCAAAACATCATTGTTTATTACAGAACCGGCGCCTAAAATACCATTTGGAACATCTTTTATTACGTGACATTGATCATTTTATTGATCGGCTTCAGCGTTGTTTAAATCACAACTTAAACGGATACCAGTACTTCTACTTTATAGCCACCATAATGTCATACAGTTGTATTTATATTGTACACATTTATTCAGAGAGACAGACATATCAAAATTGTATTTGACTGTTTATTATTTATTTATTTTATTAATCATTTATTTGTATATATATATACATATATATATAATCATTATATAATCATTATATAATCATTATATAATCATCATTCATCACTGATGATGTGTCCAAGCTACACCATCTACTACATGCAGATGGTGTTTCTTCAAACTACTGTATATATGCACATATATACAGTGTCCAAATATTGTGGGAGGAAACCTGAGCACCAGGAGAAAACCCACGCAGACACAGGCAGACTATACAAAGTCCACACAGCCCGACAGCTGTTGGTGTCTGTATGAGGCTACAGTGCTAATCACTTAGTCACTATGTCGCCCCTAATGTCAAAGGGATAGTTTGGGTGTTTTGAAGTGGGGGTGTACGAGGTCCTCCATCCACTGTAAGTATCACAACTACTATGGATAAGTACCTAATACAAGTAAAAGTACCCCACTTCAAAACACCCAAACTATCCCTTTGACAGGATGTGAGGGTGGAGACCTAGAGGGTGATGGGGTGATGGGGGGGAAGAGAGAGGAAGGGTTAGTAAATGGTAAATGGACTTGCATTTCTACAGCACTTCTCTAGTCTTCCGACCATTCAAAGTGCTTTACACTACATGTCAGCATTCACCCGTTCACACACACATTCACACACTGATGGCAGAGGCTGGCCATACAAGGTGCCCACTTGGCCCATCAGGATGTAAACACTCATTCACACACCGATGGCTCAGCCTTCGGGAGCAATTTGGGGTTGAGTGTCTTGCTCAAGGACACATCGACATGTGACCCGGAGCAAAGGGATCGAAACCACCGACCTTCAGATTGGTGGACGACCTGCTCCACCTACCTCTGAGCCACAGTCGCCCCTGAGGTACATGAGGAGGGAGGTGGGGGTGGAGGAAGGAAGGAGATGTAGAGGGGGGGGAGGAAGAGGGAGCTATTGTTGTCCAACCCAAGCTGCACAGCCAGCAGCCTCCTCTACCTGACTGTCACAGGCTGCAGAAGCTGAACAGCCAGCAGCCTCCTCTACCTGACTGTCACAGGCTGCAGAAGCTGAACAGCCAGCAGCCTCCTCTACCTGACTGTCACAGGCTGCAGAAGCTGAACAGCCAGCAGCCTCCTCTACCTGACTGTCACAGGCTGCAGAAGCTGAACAGCCAGCAGCCTCCTCTTCTACCTGATTGGCACAGTCACTCTTTCTCTTTCTCTTTCGTAAAATCCAGCGAAAAAAGCCCTTTTCCTTCTTCTCCGGCTCCTTCTTTTTCTCCGCCTCATCCCGCTGCGCTCTCTGTTCCACCTCAGCTTCCTGCTCCTCCTCTTTCTTCAACTTCTCACGCATTTTGCTTTTCAACTCCTGTAACCATTTCCCTCGATCCTCCGTCCTACTGAAAGAAAAGAATCCTCTCATCTTCTTCTTCATGTCCAGACAGATATCCTCCAGAAGCGTCGTCTCATCGTCCATCCGTTTGACTGCGTTTATCCAGCTCTGGTCACTCTCCGCCAGGTCCTCGTTGAACTTGTCCTGAAGTTTCTCCTTGTCGCCCGAAATCCGTTTGATCGTGGTCATGTAGAAGTCGTCTTTCTCATCCTGGACCTTATAGAAATAGATTTTCTGTTCCCTGTATTTGCCCTCCCAGGTTTCTTCGCAGTCTCCAAGTTCATCTCGTTTGTCCAACAGCTTTTTTCTAGTCTCAGTGAGCCACTCAGAGAGACACACCGTCTGCTTGCTGAGATCTAGGATTTTGGAGTTCTTCTGGTCGAGCTGTGTCTCCAACTGGCTAATCTTCTCCTGGAGTTCAGCCTCCATTTTCTTGTCGTTCTCAGCGAGGTCCAACTTGTCCGTGAGGACCTTGTTGTCGTCCTCCAACTGATGTATTTTACTCTCCCAGCTCTGTTCTATCCCGGAAACGTTTTCTGAGAGCTCCTTAATAGCGTTGAATTTTGCCGCCCAGGCTTCTTCGCTCTTTAGGAGTTCATCTATTTCGGCCTTCAGGTTCGAAGAGCTTGGTAAGGTTAACGTTTGTCCCATGATGAAATGTAAATGATGCAGTCACCCTCGTCGATTGTTGATGTTCAACCGAATACCGGTCAGCTAACAATATCAGCAAGTGTGTGAGACTTAAATGAGTTGGTCTATCCATACGAATCGTACACCAAAGGATGAAAACTTCAAAGCCAACATAAATGGAAGGCTGATGACATCACACTGTGATGTCATGAGAATGTGATGACATCGCAATGTGATGACAATCCCACTGTGATGTCATGAGAATGTGATGACATCACACTGTGACGGCATGAGAATGGGATGACATCACAATGTGATGACATCCCACTGTGATGTCATGAGAATGTGATGACATCACACTGTGACGGCATAAGAATGGGATGACATCACAATGTGATGACAATCCCACTGTGATGTCATGAGAATGTGATGACATCACACTGTGACAGCATGAGAATGTGATGACATGCCTTGAGAATTTTTTTATTAATTTGTTCCCTCGAGTTAGTAACTTGAGTTAGTAACCTCCGAGCTGGACACATTACATTGGTCTCTATGTGCAGCCGGCTGTGAAATGACTGGTCAGGGACCGTCTACAAAGTGCAACAGTGTAGTACCATCAACATTACTTCACACATCAATGATCTTCACACATCAATGATCTCCTCATAGCTGTACTACAACACTTAGTTTGGAAAAATATGCTTTTGCATAATTTTGGTGAATTTTGAATGGGAAAAAATATTCAATAACTTTGCTTTTAAAAAGTGTAGTTCCATCAAAGTTGATGGATCTACACTTTCTAAAAGTGAAGTTATTGAATATTTTTCCCATTAAAAATAAAAATTTGGTTATGAGTTATTGATCCAAGAAGTTTGAATCTGTCAATATCTTTCCAACTTTACCGAAGTACATCATCTAGGGGGGATCCGTACATCAGCAGAGAAAGCCGGACACGGTGGCCCGGTGCCCATCAATGACCAATCAGATATTAATGTTCACAACTGACTGTGATTGACAGGTCGTCTTCGCCAAAACCCTCCAACACACAAAACGCATCGTTTGCCCTCTAGAACGACACATAGAAGTGTTTTCTGATCTGACGTTTGCGACTTCCAAAAAACGCTGCAAATAACTGTTGAAGAATAAATCTGTTTGGTTTAGTTTAGGCACAAAAACTACTTAAGTTATAGCTTCACCTCCCGAACCCGCTTCACCTCCAAACTCAATAGGGTTCTGCCCCTTCTGGGCTTGAACCCTAACTAACCGATCGATGCAGTGATAGACCAGCAACTGAAGTGTTAAAATGGGTGAGCCAACGTTAGCTGTGCTAAGTTTGGAAATAACTGAAAGGGTTAGTTCCGATATTGAATACGTGTTCTGCGAGGTAAAATTACTGTTTTTGTGAATGGAGTTTGGTAGCTTCAGTTCCCTGTCAGAAAAGGCTGCAGTAAGGTAAAGTGGGGAAAATATTATAAATATAGCATACACTTTTCTTTAGGTGGGCCTTTTTTAGGGGTCTGCTGCTCCCGTCCACAGCTGCTTTACCTCGCCGTCAGACAGCCCTTTCCAACGGCAAACTGAAGCTGTTATATCATTCTCTTCAAAGTCACCAGATTCCATTGACAAAAACAGTAATTTTACCTCACAGAACACAGGAGTTGCTGGTCTACCGCTGCATCGATCAGACAGTTTGTTTGTGTTATTGTGACTCTCAGATCAAAACTAACGCGGCGTCCACAGCAGTACGTTGCTTCGCTTCCGTGCCGGTACTCCTGTCTGTCACTAATTTTACTTCGCAGAACACGTATACAGTGCAGTATACATACAACTCCACTTATAAAATATCGGAACTAACCCTTTCAGTCATTTCCAGACTTAGCACAGCTAACGTTGACTCAGCTAGTGCTAGCGTTCACATTATTCATAACCTTATTGATTAGCTTCGATTAGCTTACTTTGGTAACTTGTGTCTTTTTGAAAAAATACAAAAAGCATAACAGGTCCTCTTTGAACTCAATAAAAAGAACAACTATTTAAGATTATAACCTTAATGTTTACATAGTCATCAGTAATAATTAATAATCATTCCTACTGCAGCTTTGTTAAGAAACAGTGCTATGAATAAAAGGACGGTACATACTTGATCTTGTCCATGTACTCCTGTGTGTTCTGGTTGGTCATGTTGGAGGGGCTGATGTGCAGCTTGAAGTCAGGCCCAAAGTACTCAAAGTAGTCATTGTATGGCAGTTCTGCGATAGAAACATCAATGAGAACAGTAAGCAAACCGAGCCAAGACGAACAGCTGAGATGAGATTTATACGCTGCAGATAAAAACACAGTGTCAAATTATCAGTCGTTTGGGATGAAAAAGCAGCGATAACACGGCTGTTAATATGATTTACTGAGGCGTTAGAACCCGTGCTGATCCTCACTGAGTGGAGGATGGATTGAAATGAGCGGGGAGTTCACTTAATGTCCCGAAATTCCATTAAGAGAACTGCTGGCCCATTGGACAGGCTGTGATTACATCCCCTGTCTTTATGTTACACCCACACACACACACACTCAGTGGAGGAGACAGTCTGCTGAGTCAGGTAGCTATCAGGCTGTTCCTTCACGGAGGTGAAGCCATATAACATCCGCTCACCACTGACCCCCAGATCCCCCCCCCCCCACATCCCAACACCACAGTATAAAGAGGGAGCCAAGTCAAGCAAGAGAGGTGCTGCAGACATTTTAACTTTTCCAGTGTTTCAATTCTGAGCTGAAGCTCATTTTCACGCCTCTCTTTGTTAAAAGAGAACTCATTTCATTACACAAAAGAGTCAATTATATATCTTGCATCAGATCTACACACGCCCTGTGCTTCTCTTAATAGAATTAACTTGTGGTTGATTGAATATGAAACATTAATAATCATTTTTAGAACTTTTCAGTGATTTCAAGACAGCTTTTAGAGGCTGAGACCTGCTGACCTGCTCTGCCGCTATTGTCTATTGCTTAACACAGCACAGACAAAAGTGCTACTTTCAGCATCCTTCACATTCACTCATATTTAGAGATGGAATCTGTGACAAACCGTCGGGGATGTCTGTGTCCAGAGCTACAGCGGTCTCGTAGGTCCAGCAGCGAGCCACGTTGCGGATGGTGTATCCTCCTCCGCCCAGCATGAGCATCGGGAGGTTGAAGGACTTGATGTACTCCACACACTTGGCATGGCCTGGTGGAAAATAAAGAGGCACAATGTAACACTTCCAGCATGGTTTCTGACTTCCATTCATTTTTAATTTACGTGCTTTGTGTATGTGTACCGCGTATGGTGAGGTTAAAGCAGCCGAGGCGGTCTCCTGAGAGAGAGTCTGCACCGCACTGAAGAACCACAGCACTGGGCTGGTACATCTCCATCACCTTGGCCATCACCTGCAGGGCCACAGGAAGAGAGTCAACCACCTGACATCCCGCTGTACTTACTATGGCAGGTGTGACACGGAGATAATTGTATCCATCGTGAAAATAAAGACATTGTTTAGAGCAACTTTAACATAGTGTGAGGTATAGACACTGGAATAATGTGCAATAAAAGTCATAGTCAAGTTTACTTGAAGTAAATAAAGAACTCAGTGTAATGTGACGACATTTTAACAAAAGCGTACTGCAATCAGCACCAGCCTCTTACTACAGTATACGCATCTCATCGTCAGGGCAACCATGACTCATCCGCATGATGAGTAATACATAAAGACTGATGATTAAAACTGAGCATATGCCTAATAGGTACCTACCATACACAGCAGACAGAACTTGGAATTGTCAAATGAAAATAATAAGTCATTGAAAGTGCATAGTGATCGGATTACAAACTCAGTACATCCATAACTCTCTGCGTACATAGCCAGAGATCTGAATGTTAATACCCAAGTAATGTAAACCAAGGCCTCCAAATCAATATGTTTCAGTCTGGTAATGGACCTTAGCTGATGTTTTATCTTAGAATGTTGTTAATAGATCTGATTTTGGACAGAATAAGACAGCACGGCTAATACTACCAATACTACTGATGAGAGGCAGTGTGAGACTCAGTGTGAGGGACCCAATGGCCTTGACAATTTCACTTCACTACTACTGCAAAACAAAGACTTTCTGAAACTCAAGAGTATGATGAAGCAGGTAAAAGGCTTGAAAACAATAGTGCCTTTCTGACCTTTATTAAAGCTGCAGTAGGCAGTATATTTTTGGCATCATTGGGCAAAAATTCTATGATAACCTTTCAGCATATTGTAATTCAAGTGTTCTGAGAGAAAACTAGACGTCTGCACCTCCTCATGGCTCTGTTTTCAGGCTTTAAATAATCTAGCCTGTGACGGGTCAATCACAGGTCATTTAATTGAGAGAGCGTTCCTATTGGCTGTGCTCCGGTCATGTGACCGGAACTTGGCGTCCCTTCACCAGATTTCACAACGGCGGCGACGTCACAAACTTTCCCATTTTACAAAACATTTGAGGAGAGAAATAGGCATTACAGTAACAGAAAATTTATTCATATTTGATCAGCGCTGCCCAGTTTGACCGTTTGGTCAGAGTTCAGAGTGATTGACAGCCGGCTCTCATAGACAGCAGCTGGACAGCGGACCTCAGATCAGCTCTTACTGCTTGTTTTCCTCCAGTATGTGAAATCTTGCAGATGCCATTGGGAGCACCGGAGGATACCGGAAGACACCGGAGGACACAGAGGAACAGGATTTTTGATCTGTTTCAAGTACTACTGTCACGAAATAGTGACCGTTTTATAAAAATAACTTTTTTAAATCATATTTGCTCCAGTCCCGCCTACTTCAGCTTTAAGCTAAATCTATTATTTAATTTAATTTTTTTCTCTATTTTATTTGATTATTTATTTATTTACTTTTTATTTTATTATTTATTTATTTTTTCGCTCTCTTTCAAGTGACCCAGACCAACATGGGGTGGGGGGGAGAGGGTCCTCTTTCTATGTTTTTATTTCATGTCACAGACACTCAGTTATGTTCTGCATTGGATATGATGACCTTTGCCATGTCTGCAAAAAAAAACAATAAAAAAGATTTAGGAAGAAAAAACAATGGTGCCTTTCTACTCAAGCTACCAGCAGTATATTTCAAATCTATGACCAAAACTGAAAGTGGTGATCTTGATCAGAAAGAGAAGGTGAGGAGGATTCACAGTCAGCACTGAAGGTTTCACATGAGCCCCATGAACAGCAGAGTGAAGCCAGCAGTTTGGCCTCAGATATCTCAGTCCCTGAACGCACCATGCATCATTTTATAGCTGGCAATGTTGATTCCAGCTATAAACATCCTCCTACCTCAGTCATGGCTGATGTTCGTTCCTCTGTGTCTTCCAGGCTGGCTACACAACAACCTCTGCATGTTGAAACAATGAATAAACATTAAAGCTAGTGGCTAAAATGAAACGTTGCCAGCTTGTTCACTAGTTGTTCATTAGTTAGCTCACCTGTCAGTCAGTCCTGCAGCGTTTCCCTCTGGTCCTCTCTCTCCTGCAGCTGTCCCTCACACAGGAGACGAACTCCGTTGAAAACTCGTGAAGTTAAACGTTTCTTTGATAGCTACTAAAGGAGCATTCCTGATAGAGGCTAATGTTCGGCTATTTGCAAATAATTAGGAGATACTGTTCAATTCGGCGTGCCTTAAACTTCACTCATGGAGTCGCCTGTTGTTCCCTGAGGCCTGTTTCCATCAAACCTCAGCGATAGTGCACGGCTGGAGAGTTATAACCGATAAACAGCATTTTTATTACATTTGAGTCGTCTTCGTTTGACTTTCTGTACGCCGAATTCACCAGAATGACGTATGCATATTGTAATTATCTTATATTGTGCTTTACAATATATTTACGCTTGTTGAAAAGCAGGGACCACCAGCTAACTTATCCACGCCCTCCACCTGTAGCCTACCTACCCACCGAGCTAGAGATGCTATCTGTTGGGTTAGAGCGCCCCCGTGTGGCTGCTCATCATCATTACACAGACCTGCTGAATCAAGTCTAGCTGGTTCAGTATAAGTTGGAAAAGATCAGATATAAACCACTCAGGGCTCGGTTAATACATTCAAACAAGTATGGCAACCATTCCTGGACTACTATAATGATGTCAACACTACAATAAATATAACTTAAAGGTCCCATATTATAAAAAAGTGAGATTTTCATGTTTTTTTTATTATAAAGCAGGCTTAAGTTCTATATAAATACTGTGAAAGTATTGA